>NC_056749.1:127081823-127191823 GCF_019279795.1 Protopterus annectens
AATCTCACACTTCAAAAGTTTATTTATAATGTAAGTTTAAGTATGGGGTCAAGTGTTTATGTGTGTGTAGGATTAGAGTAATTGTTAGGAAAAGGCCCAAGTGTTGTTAGTATGCATGGGGGCTGTTATGTTTGTGTGTGTGTGTGTGTCTGCGTGTCTTGTTTAGTGGTACTACCTGGAGAGAGGGTTTTGTACCAGAATATATAGGATTAGCAGACTTGAGTAGATGGTGCAGCTGTCTGTGAACAGTAGTAATGCATTCAATTTACTAACTGAATGTTTGCTTTCAAAGTATTACTCTGCAGTGAAGTACAATTACTACTTTTCAACTTGAAATCCTAAAATATACAGGAATGATGTCATATAAACTTGTCTTCACTCAGTGAGAAAAAAAAATGTATAAATCATATGAATAATATTCCCTTCTTCAGTCATTGGCTTTTCAATGTTATGCCCTCTTCTTACTTTACACGATTTTTCCTTCCCCCTCTGATGTCCTCTCCAAGTAGTATTTTTTTTTTCAGCCACATTATTTCATTTGATAACTTATAACATTAAAACAGCCCTCTTTTTGTGAAAGAAAGAGGCCTAAATCTTATTATTATTCTGTATGCCTATTGTAATACTGTTAATACATCCTGTCTTCAGAGCCCGGACTATACTGTGAATTTGTACACTTCTGAAAACCTATAACTTGCAGTTTATAAAGGCAGTATTTAAAAAGTCAATTTCGTAAAGGAAATTGTCATCTTATGCTTACACAAATACAGACATTTTTATGAAAAGTACTGTCTTTCATCGTCAAGAAAATAATTGTAGCTGGCCATCGTGTAGAAGTATATAGCCCTAGGCAACTCAAATTTAATTAGCATCTCAGGATACTTGACAGAGTCTGTAATGAGGATGGGCATGCTTATCTTAGGGGGAGAGGGGTTGGGGCTACCCACTGACTGTAAGCGAGAGGGGGTGGAGCTACCCACTGACTGTAGAGGAGAGGGGTGGAGCTACCCACTGACTGTAGGAGTCCTTCAGAAGAGTTAGTCCTGTAACTGGGGGACATGCATATGGCTAACCATGCCACTGATTGACAGTAGCCTTCCTAATGCAAATGCACAAAAGCAAGCCCTTGCACAGGGAAGGACATTGTCATTCCCATGGTGATGCATGTTGCAAGTCTCCCCACCCAGGAGGGGGTGTTGGAAAATAAAAATAAATGCCCTTATGTTAAGGGGGTACTCATGAGGACAAGATCATCCTCATGGCTTTCAACTATTATAATATTACAATATTATATCAGTCAACTATAGTAATGGTTCCATTAGACAGACAAAGACATTTAAATGTTTTCATTTCCTGATCTGATTTTAAATTAATTTTAACAGTCTGTACATCCTTTAAGCCTATGTTATTAATTGTAGTACATAGCTGCACTGCATTTTTGATGTTTAAGTGGTTTAACTGTTTTTTTATCCCTGGTTTCATTCTTATGTACTGACTGTATTATCAGGCTAGTTCAGGACTTGTCTTTGGATTAAGGCAGCTCCAGGACAATCATCTCAGAGATGAGAGCTTAGTTGTTTTTGTCTTCCAGTCATCCAGTTGTAGTTGTGTTCTTTAACCCATTGTGTCTGTTGTTGCCTGCCCGTTATGAAAATTTTACCCAATCCCTGTTGATTGGCTGTTGACAATAAGCATGTAGGTATCATATTGCAAAGCCTCTCCACTTAAACTACTTACTAGGCTAAAAGATCTTTGATAAAATTGCTGAATATTGAGTGTGCTGACTTTACTTGCACTGATTTTATTTATTTATTTATTTATGTTATTTTATTTTACATTTGTTAACCGGGAAAGTCCGACTGGATGCATGTCCATTTTCAGTGGAGGCCCGGGGAGAAAAGCTCCAAGGTGGTTTCATATACAATCATTACAATGTACATATAGATCAGGAGTCATCATAACAATATTCAAAAAGAACACATTTTACAGTCTAGTTAAATTTATACAAATATAAAGCATTTTATAGTCCAGTTAAATAATACAGTCTAACCATCTTCTAAACTGGCTTAACAAAGATAATTGAGTACCACTTACAGACATAGAACTAGTACACCAGTATGCATGAAGATATGAAGATTTAGTCAGGCTTGGAGCAGGGACATATCCATTGAGACTTGAAATGCTTGAGAGCCTTTTTAAATTGAAATAGGGTGGTATCTAGGGTAATGTTAGCAGGAAGGGAATTCCAAATTTTGCCAACAGAGTTGGCGAACAAGGAGTCACCAGCTGTGTTGTTGGATTTGATGGTTTCCACCAATAGTCTATTGGATGACAAGAGTGATCTGGAGTTGGAGTGGGGATAGATGATGTTTTTCAGGGCAGGTGTATTATCTAGTTGGTTAAGTGCTTTGTGAGCCACAATGAGTTGATTATACTGAATATGCCTGGGAAGCTGTAGCCATCTGAGATCATTTAGATTTTTACAATGATGTGTTCTATAGGGTAGACCAGTTGCAAATCTTGCTATGTTGTTATAGCAGCTTGAGAGTTTGTTAAGGTCAGTTTTATTTAGGCTGGCAAGTAAAGGGGAGGCATAGTAGAGTCTAGAGAGTAGGTGGGAGCGGGCAATGGAAGTCCTAGCATATGGGGTAAGGAATGGCTTTATCCTATATAGTGAGCCCAGTTTTCTGTTAATGGTTTCGATTGTTTTGTTGACATGCACATCAAACTTAAGATTGTTGTCTATAATGACTCCTAGCAGTTTTGTATGGGTATCTGGAGAGAATATGGTACCGTTATTGGCCTTAATGGAGAGAGATAACACCGGGGATCTTTGTGTGGGGGTGAAAAGTAGTTTTGTTTTATTAGGATTTATAATCAGACAGTGAGTGGCAAGCCAGTTCTCTACTAGGTTGAAAGTACTCCGAGTTATTGTGATTTTAATATGAAATTAGTGAATTTTCTTCACTATACGTAGTTTACAGGTTCTTGCTGATGGCAGAAGAAGGTTTCCAGGCTAGCTGTTTTGTACTGAAATTTAAATGCGTAGTAACAAGTCCACGCAAGCATTATCCTAAAACTGAAGTACAAGCAGTTCCCCCTGCCCCCAGAGTTATTCCTATCAGTATCACAACTTCTCTAGCCAACCTGATTGAGATGGGTATCTTCAGACAGTGTAAGAAATGTCTCTTGCTGTTCCACAATCATCTGTTACTCAAGTATAACGCATTGTGTGAGAGACGTACCTATATAGTATCCTTGGTGGCAAAATTCCCAGACACGGTAAACTCAGCAGTACACCACAAATCACACCTCTCCAAGACCATCGCAATACACATAACCCATCGGTTACCTATTAAAAAAATCGAAGTTACAGAACTTCGAATACCATATGGTCGACACTGTATGATCGAAGTTCCGTAACTTCGAAATAAAAAAAACAAAAACAAAACAAAGACAACGTACCCTGACGGATTAAGCCCCCCTGCACCCCCCACACCCCCCGCTACTTAAATATACCAACTCTGAGATCGCACTTTAATGCACTATGATGCGGAAAGGGAATATTTCCCTTTCCTACACTGTAGCATGACCTGGGAGTTGGTATATTTAAGTAGTGGGGGGTGTGGGGGTGCAGGGATGCTTGCCCCCCTGCCTAAACCCTTTACTTTTCCTTTTTTTTTATGTTCATTTTGAACATTTTGAATTTTCAGTTGTTCGATCATTAAAGGTCGACCATTAGTGATTTGAAGAATTGAAAATTCGATGTTCCAGTAGGAACCCTAACCCATCATATGCTGAGGTTCTAAAGATTAACTTGCCTAAACCTCAAAGACCTCCAAAATACAACACAGATACAAATCACACATGGCATATTAAGGCTACTTCCTCACATTGCTCAAGGAATCCCAAAGTTACAGATGCTGAGCCCATAAGGCAGGCATCAACCCAACCAAACATTCTTGTTATAGATGACTCCATTGTAAGACATATAGATGTGCCTCTTCCCAGGTGGAGCAAGCCCTTCTCACCCTGAAATATTATTGATGTCTGTGTAGTGACTGAGGCACGGTGTAAAACAGCAGAGAGAACTCCGGCTGTACAGAGTTGTAATGCCTTCCACACATTTAGACCAGCTAGTGTGCAGGAAAGGAAAAATAGTGGAGGTGTCCCAGTCTTCACCCAGAAGAGACTCGCATCAAGGCTGGTTAAGAAGCATGATGTACTAGAGGTTCTTCATGTCCACATCATTATTGTCATCATCAACCCCCCCCTTCCCATTTTCTACACAGGGGTTGGGGTGTTGTGTCACTTGTCACCATGTCTCCCTATTTAGTGCCACTCCTCCTACCTTCTTCAACACTTGTGCCTGACTGCCACAGGTCTCTGTCCCACAATCCATCCACCTCTTTGCTGGATGCCCTCGTTTCCTCTTGCCTTCTTCCTGCCTGTAACAAATCTTCTTCACCAGATTGTTCTCTACTTTCCTGCACATGGGCCTGAACCACCATAATCTGTTCTCCTCATGTCCGAATGTCCATCAGAGAAGTCCTGTACCATATATTAGCTAGCTGTAGGACACTCTGTGTGACAAAAGAGAGCTATAACACATTTTTACAGGAACTAGAGTCACTCAGTATTAAACCCAATACCATTTTCCTAGGTGCTATAAACTATCCAAATATAGACTGGGAAGCCTACACTACCACTAATACCATATCTTCATCACCAATTAGCTCTTACCATAAAGCAGTCTCCTTCAAAATAAAACTAAAACCAGAGATCCCTTCCATGCTAAGTACCTTTAGACAATTTGTAAGACAGATTATCTACTCCTAAGTGATATATTGGCAAGCTTCAAATCCTCACCAAACCCAGTTAAGTCCACTGAATATGCAGAAATGTAGAGCATCACACCATTATGCAAACCGCTGCATAGATACAGCTGTACCTTGTAGTAACCAATGCAGGGCAAACCTCAGTAATAAACCCTCATGTTGGAGCCGTAATATCAGCAAGCTTTATAATAAAAGGAAAAGAATTCTGACCAAAAGTAAGAGGAGTAATTCCCAGAATGGTAAATCCTTTGTCACTGAAATAAACAAACAACTCAGTAGCTTAATAACATCCAACAAGGTCAAGTTTAATGCTAAAATAGCTACCCAAGCCAAAGGCAATTACAAAACATATTTTAGTTATGTTTATAATCTCAAAAGCACAGTGCAGCAGTACACTGAGCTGATTGTGAATGGTGTTACCTACACTGAAGCTGAAGATATAGTAAACCTACTAGCTGATAATTTTAACTCTAACCGTACCCTGCACTCTCCCCCATGTGACTGTCCTTCAAGATGCACCTGAAACTGGCTCGGCTCCAGCTTTCACGCCAAGACCAAGTGCTAACAAAAGCTAAAAGTACTGCATCAATGTGTCCTGACAATATCCCTGGGTGCATCCTGAATACCATGAAGCACAACTTAGCCACACCCCTGACAACACTGATTAATCTCCGCCACCATGTAGGTTTGGTACCAAGTGAATGGAGAACAGCTGCAGTCATTGCCCTGCAAAAGAAAGAGCATTCCAGAGACTCGGGCAATTGCAGACCCATAAATCTGACCAGCCTTGTGTGCAAAACCATGGAAAGACTTGTCATAGAATTAATCAGTCAGGACATGGGGAACCTCCTGTTCATAGGTTCATAGGTAGGTACTAGACTATTGGCCTAGGGCCTATATAAGCCTAGCCAAAAAGGTACCCTGGCTTTCGCCACCCAAGAAAATTATTTTCCTGTGCCCCTGTCGAGCAGAGTCACAGAAGTGATCCCTGAGGTGAATTTCCTATTTCCCATCCAATCATCAAAATTTTTCTTGAAGAGTGCTAATGAAAAGCTTTGTTTGATATAGATAGGTAGTTTGTTCCAGAGCATGGGAAGTCTCTGGGGACAGGAATCTATCCCTCCGGCATGTTCTGTTTATTGTGGTGAAAAGGTTTAGGTCCCTAGAGCATGTAGCTCGGAGGGGTTGGGATTTCTTTAAGTTGAGCATGTCCAACAGCTCTGGGTTTGACATAGCTTTGTATGTTAGGCAGAGATCGCCTCTGAGTAGGCAATATGCGACATAGTAAAGCTGGAGTTTTTTGAGACGATCTGCATAGGGCATCTGTTTGAGGCCGGTAATCCTCTTTGTGAGGTATTTCTGCAGCCTTTCCAGTTGTTGTAACTGTCTTGTGAGGTACATACCAAAAAGGGTATTGTACTCTATAATGGGTCTAATGAGTGATGAGTAGAGGGGAACAATGACCTCTTTTTTCCTGGATGAGAAACCTTTTGTGATGAGGTGTGCCACGTCAAAGGATTTCCTGACTACTGTAGCGATGTGATTATCAAAGGAGAGACTACTGTCCACCTGTGTCCCAAGATCTCTTATCAAACTTTCGGTGTTAAGTAGACTACCACCTATGTGGTAGTTCATGGGTACAGAGTTTTTACCAAAAGGTTTTGGCATTGAGCTTGAGGCCATGGCTTTGACACTAGGTATCTGTCTCAGTGAGGCCCTTTTGTAGGATGTCCACATCGTTAGCAGTTTCAATTATGGCTCCTAGTTTGCAGTCACCTGTGAACTTCATTAGCCAAAAGCCTTCTGTGTTAGCCTGTACTTCAGAGAAGTAGATACCAAGCAGGAGAGGACCCAGGACTGAGCCCTGTGTTACTCCACTTGTCACTGGTCTGAAGTTGGATTTGGAGTCTGTTACTTTCACAGTGTGGGCTCTCTCAGTGAGCCAGTTTGCAACCCATCTTGTGACATAGGGATTTATACCTAGTTTAGTGAGTTTATCTATAATTCCAGAGTGGGGGATGGCGTCGAAAGCCTTGGCAAGATCTAGATAGGCTGTGTGAACCACTTTACCCTCATCCACGGCTTTGCTGACTGCTTCAAAGAAATCTATCAGGTTTAGGAGACATGATCTGCCTTTTAGAAAGCTGAACTGGGTGGGGTCCAGAGTTTGGAGATTACCAATGTCTTTGTTTATAAGTTCCATGATGATATGTTCCATGGCCTTGCAGACCAGGCTCATAAGGTTAATGGGGCGGTAGTTCCCGGGGTCCGTGGTGGATCCCTCTTTGTGGAGTGGGATAGCCGTCACTGTGTGCCATTCAGTTGGAGGTGAGGCTATGATTGAACATGGTACTTAGGTGGGATGCAAGTTCTTTATGTAGTTCATGTAGAACGCAGCCTGGGATGTTGTCAGGTCCCATGGATGCTTTGTTCTTGGCTTTGGAGAGTGTGTTTTTATCTGTGCAGCCGTAATTGCAGGAACTTTGCATTCTTCTGGTATAGAGATGGGCCCTTTGGGGTGTGAGAGGGGGTAAAGTTAGCACTGAAAACCAAGAAAAAAGCAGAAACCAGAACCAAATTCACCAATAATCCACCAAGGTGTCTGGAAAAACGAAGCGGCAAGCAGAATGTAATTGCTTAGGAGTGCTCCTAAGCAATTACATTCTGCTTGCCGCTTCATTTTTCCAGACACCTTGGTGGATTAAAGTTAGCACTGAACCTATCTGCCAGGATGTTGGCAATATCAGTTGGTTCTGTATATTTAGTGCCATTGTGCTGTAACTCAGAGCAGATCTGGTTGTTACCATTGAGATTCTTGTCATAGCTATAGAAAGCTTTGTGGTTATCTTTAGAAACAGTGGCAATGTTGTTTTCATAACTAGCTTTGGAGGATTTTATGAGGGATCTCAGGTTCTTACTGAGGCTGACCAGGGAGTTCCTCCAATCATGGGATTTTACTCTTTTTTGCAGCAGTTTCTTTTTTCTGTTGTAGTGTTTGTTTATGACAGGGGACCACCAGATTGGCTTCCTTGTTTTGGAGGATAGCATCTTATTTCTGTTAGGGATACCATGATCCATGCACTCGTGTAAGTGCTTATAAAGTGCATTTGTGTAAGATTCAGCAGTTGTACCTCTATTGTCCGTCTGCATGGGTGTCGTGAAGTTTGCCACTTCTGTCTTAAGAAGCGTGAAGTTGGCTTTGGAGAAATTTTTTTACAGTGGTTTCCCTAATGGGGGATTTGGATATCTAGGGTGATTAGCTTGTGGTCAGATCTGACCAACGAGGAATTGACCTCTGGTGTGGAACACCAGTCGCCCATGTTGGTAATGACCAGTTCTAGGATATTGCTGCCCCTGGTGGGGGTGTGGATAAGTTGATCCAAGGCATTGGAATTTATGAATTCCAGAAAACGTTGAGCAAAAGAGTTGGTACATGAGTAGTTTTCCCAGTTAATGGTGGGGTAGTTGAAATTGCCCATTATTAGGATGTTAGGTTGTACCCTAATATTTTCCAGTGTATCAAGAAATGAGGAGTGGGAATCCTGTGGCATGGTGGGGGATCTGTAGCAAGCTACAGTTTGGATTGCGGTCTTGCCCAGAGTTAGTTGCACTTGGATAATCTCAGATGAATTATGCTGAGCAACTAGCCTGGAGGTGTCGATATCCTTAATGAATATGGACATGCCTACGCCTTTAGTGGTTCGGTCCAGGTTAGGTGGCTGAAAGGTGTGGTATGAATTATAGCCTGGTAATGCAGGGGTGCTCTCAGGAGCCTTGAACCAGGTCTCTGTCACTGCACAGATGTAAATGTTCTCCATTTTAAGGAGTGCCTCAAGTGAGTGCATTTTGAGGTTTAGACTTCTAGCATTGAGTAGCATTACCCTCAGATTTTCCTTGCTTGTACCTGTTATGGTGGTGAATTTGTCATTTGAACCTTGCCTAAAAAGGCACTATATGGGTGGCAAGAGCCTTAGCCAGTATCCGGAATCCCAAGGGTGACAGGTGCAGGCCATCTCTGGCAAAGCATCGTGGTTTGTCGATCATGTCATCCCAGGCAGACAGATACTGGATCCCCTTAGAGTGACACCAGAAGCTTAGCCAATTGTTGAAGTCAGTCATTTTGTCCTTGTACTGTGGTATCATTCTGGGTGATGGCAGGATGCTACTCAGGGCTAGGGTCATACCTGCCTGGACTACAAGATCGGAGAGCTCCTCCATGTCTCTTTTCATGTAGTCCAGGGAGGTATGTCTCAGGTCATTCTCCCCAACATGAACAATGACAGAGTCATATTTGTACTTGTTGTGGAGTGACCTGAGTGCGTGCGTTATGTGGCGGATCCTGGCACCTGACAGGCAGCTGACAGTAACTTTCTCCTTGTTTAGCCTGGTGAGTGGAACATCAAGTGTGCCTGATTATAGAGTCACCTATGACTAGAGTGTTGGACACATTGTTATGCCTTATGGGCTGTGGTTGGGTAGCACACTGAGTTTTGCTCATCTTGTCAGGATAAAACAGATGAGCATTCGTGGGTTCAGTTGAAGCAGCTTTATTACACACAAACACATCAGAAATGAGGCTTTGTAACTTAAACTTATAAGCAGACTGACTACCACACTCATGCATGTTAGCACTCTAGATGTTCTCTCAAAATGGCACTGCTGCCTGCACGTGCTCACTGTTTATATGCATGTGCCTACATCTGGAAATGCTTCTTAAAGGTACATATGCACACTCTGATCTACATCCTCCCTCTTTGAGAAATAGTCCATATGCGAAATGACAGTATTCTATGGCATGCAATTTACAGAAATGATCTTGTGACACGCAGTTATTCCGAACTAATTATTTGATATGCAGTTATAGAAAATCAGACGCATATAAAACAATCATGTCCAAGTTGCTGTATATTTTACACTACGTCTGGAAATACGACCTGATTGTGTATCATAAAGGTCAGAATTGGATCTAGCAATGGGGACTGTCTTCAAGGAATGTTCAACTTTGGGGAGAACTGGGACATCATCAGGAATAGGAATGGATACTGAGACGTGTTCTTCGGTATGAACATTGTCAGGGTTACTCAGAGATCTAGAGTCTGTATCACAGGTACTATGCTGTGATATCGTTTCTGATACAGGAAGAAGATGTCTGGTTTCTCCTGTATTCTATGCTCTCAGATTTCACTAAGTAGGATCTTGTCTTGTTACATATACCTCTCACTGGACCAATTCGATCAAAGCCTTTCTCCATTTGCATCCTTACTGTCTCTCCTTCTTTTAACGGATGAAGAAATCTGCTCATTTTTATCATAGCTGGACTTCTGAGAAGAACTGTTCTTAAAAAGTTGGGCTTTGATTGCTCTGTTGTTTTTAGCATTAGGCACCAACAAACTAGAACTGATAGGCAAGGTTGTTTTGGTTTGCCTAGGTAGAAGTCTCTGAGCAGGTGAGCCAAGAAGGTTGTTGTCACGGGGTTTATTTCTGAGATTAAGTAAATTCAAGAAGATATCGGTATTGTCATGCTTTGACCTCTCTAATAATTGCTTTGCACTCTGTACTGCACATTCAGCAAGGGCATTTGACTGTGGGTATTCAGGACTACTAATAACATGGATAAAATCCCACTCTTTTGTAAATCTCTGAAACAATTGACTGGTAAACTGAGAACTGTCAGAAATAGCTTTGTGTGGACTACCACGGACTGAGAAATGACGTTTCATCTTAGTAATAACAGCACTGGACATTAGGTTAGGTAGCAAATCGATCTCAAGCCAGTTCAAATAACAGTCTACCAACACTAAGTAATGTAATGAAAGTAAGAACCACAAAAGGAACCAAGCCGATAACTGCCGCTTCTTAGCTCGAACAGGGCTCGTTTACACAATCTATTACAGCTGAACTCCTGCTGTAAAAAATGTGTCTAAACACTGATGTAAAAAATATATGTTTATTCCACACTGGCACACTGCTGCTGTCGTACAAGTTACAATAAACTGGAAACAGGTTTAGCGCTTTCATCTGTTCACGTCAGACTTCATCAGAACCAACGAATAAAACCTTTCATGTCCCTTATATACTCATTTTGGCGCCAAATCTATGTAGTTAATGGATTAATTACAAAATTTCAGCTTTCTTAGTTTAAAAAACTTGATTCAAATATACATGTGCAATATAATATGCAAAATTACTAAAACCCTAATACTAAAAATTCAATAAATAACAATAATATATAATGACTACTGTGCTTATAGTTAATACATAATGCTTATCCTAAATACAAGATAATGCAAGATAAAAATATGTAATATAGAATAGAATATAGAATATTATTCCCCCAATATCAAAAATGGTTTAAGACTAATATATTCATTTAATCCGGGGTTGGTAGTGGCATCTAGACAAATTTGCCATTTACTTTCCAATGCCCCTAGTCTAGCTTTCCAATTTCCCCTACCTGTTGATCTATCCACTGTTTCAAGGATTGCAAATTTAAATGTGTGTTCTATACCCTTGTCTTTCACGTGTTTACTTAGAGCATTTTTATCATCTTTTTTCTTAATTTTATAAATATGCTCGTATATACGGGTTTTTAGTTTTCTTTCCGTTTGCCTACATAATAGGCAGAACAGAATGTACCTCGCCAAATATACAACTCCCTGACTGTTACAATTACCTGCCTGAAATTTACATGTACTTCTAATGACATTGTCTAACTTAATACATTTTTCTTCATTTATGTGTGAACATTGGGTACATGTTCCACATTTTTTTGTTGCACCCTTTTCTATGTTGTTATTTTGTATTTGTAATCCCCGCTTTCTACTATTCTCTTAAGGTTCTTACCTGTTTTGTATACAACCTGTGGGTATAATCCAACTATATTACCTACATCTTCCATATCAGACAGTAATTTCCAATATCTCGTAAAATTTCCTTAACTGAGTTGCTATACATACTGTACATAATCACATACTTTTCTTTCTGATGTTTTACTTGTTTTATTACTGAATCCTTCGTGTCCTAATAGTGGATAATATTTCTTACCCCATTGTAACTTAACATAATGGACCACATCGTCTAACATGTTTTAGGATATCCTCTTTTCATAAATAATTCATGTATATACTCTAATTCATATGTCATTAGCTCTACTGTGGATGACATAGCTGCTCTCACACACTGTCCCTTCACAATATTTTTAAATATGTGGGGGGGATGGCAACTTCCAAAATGGATATAGTCATTGGAATGGGTCTATTTCCTATATAATTTAGAAATAAATCTTTCCCCATTGTTACTTATGTATGTATCTAAATATGCAATTCCCTTTTCTTCTACTGTGTGTGTGAATTTTAAAAATTCTGTGGTGTTATTGATGTATTGTGTAAACTCAGTTATGGTTTCCTTCTTACCTTTCCAAATTATAAATAAATCATCTAAAAAACGAGTATATAAGATGATGTTTTTATAGTATTCACTGGGGAACAAAAATAATTCTTCCCATTCCAACATAACAAGGTTGGCGTATATGGGAGCACAGGAAGCTCCCATTGCAGTGCCTCTTGTTTGTCGAAACAATTTTCCTTGGAATTCAATATAATTATGTTCCAAAATGAGACTCATCATACTCACAATCAGTTGGATTTTATCCCAAGTGAGGGCAGAATGTTTCCTAAGACTGTTACTAAAATATTCCAGTCCGATATCTATCGGGATACAGGAGAAGAGATCTTTGACATCTATTGTAATAAAAATGATATCTTTGTCCCATACTTCAGGTGTAAGCTTACTCAAAAAATGCCATGAATCTTTTATAAGATGTGGTACATTTCCATAAACATGTTTTGTCCATTGATCAATGGTCACCCCCATGTTGAAAGTTTTTGACCTTGATCCAGATATGATGGGTCTAAATGGAGGATTAATCACACTCTTGTGGATCTTTGGAATACAAACTATTCTAGCCAGTATCGGATGTTCATTTCTAATGAATTTATAAATATCTTCATTTATTCTGTAGTGTAATAAGTATTCTTCCACAACCATGTCTATATGTTTGTGTCCAATATTAACTTGATTCACCAGTGAATCAAGTTAATATTGGACACAAACATATAGACATGGTTGTGGAAGAATACTTATTAGACTACAGAATAAATGAAGATATCTATAAATTCATTAGAAATGAACATCCGATACTGGCTAGAATAGTTTGTATTCCAAAGATCCACAAGAGTGTGATTAATCCTCCATTTAGACCCATCATATCTGGATCAAGGTCAAAAACTTTCAACATGGGGGTGACCATTGATCAATGGACAAAACATGTTTATGGAAATGTACCACATCTTATAAAAGATTCATGGCATTTTTTGAGTAAGCTTACACCTGAAGTATGGGACAAAGATATCATTTTTATTACAATAGATGTCAAAGATCTCTTCTCCTGTATCCCGATAGATATCGGACTGAAATATTTTAGTAACAGTCTTAGGAAACATTCTGCCCTCACTTGGGATAAAATCCAACTGATTGTGAGTATGATGAGTCTCATTTTGGAACATAATTATATTGAATTCCAAGGAAAATTGTTTCGACAAACAAGAGGCACTGCAATGGGAGCTTCCTGTGCTCCCATATACGCCAACCTTGTTATGTTGGAATGGGAAGAATTATTTTTGTTCCCCAGTGAATACTATAAAAACATCATCTTATATACTCATTTTTTAGATGATTTATTTATAATTTGGAAAGGTAAGAAGGAAACCATAACTGAGTTTACACAATACATCAATAACACCACAGAATTTTTAAAATTCACACACACAGTAGAAGAAAAGGGAATTGCATATTTAGATACATACATAAGTAACAATGGGGAAAGATTTATTTCTAAATTATATAGGAAACAGACCCATTCCAATGACTATATCCATTTTGGAAGTTGCCATCCCCCCCACATATTTAAAAATATTGTGAAGGGACAGTGTGTGAGAGCAGCTCGTATGTCATCCACAGTAGAGCTAATGACATATGAATTAGAGTATATACATGAATTATTTATGAAAAGAGGATATCCTAAAAACATGTTAGACGATGTGGTCCATTATGTTAAGTTACAATGGGGTAAGAAATATTATCCACTATTAGGACACGAAGGATTCAGTAATAAAACAAGTAAAACATCAGAAAGAAAAGTATGTGTGATTATGTACAGTATGTATAGCAACTCAGTTAAGGAAATTTTACGTAGATATTGGAAATTACTGTCTGATATGGAAGATGTAGGTAATATAGTTGGATTATACCCACAGGTTGTATACAAAACAGGTAAGAACCTTAAGAGAATAGTAGAAAGCGGGGATTACAAATACAAAAATAACAACATAGAAAAGGGTGCAACAAAAAAATGTGGAACATGTACCCAATGTTCACACATAAATGAAGAAAAATGTATTAAGTTAGACAATGTCATTAGAAGTACATGTAAATTTCAGGCAGGTAATTGTAACAGTCAGGGAGTTGTATATTTGGCGAGGTGTACATTCTGTTCTGCCTATTATGTAGGCAAAACGGAAAGAAAACTAAAAACCCGTATATACGAGCATATTTATAAAATTAAGAAAAAAGATGATAAAAATGCTCTAAGTAAACACGTGAAAGACAAGGGTATAGAACACACATTTAAATTTGCAATCCTTGAAACAGTGGATAGATCAACAGGTAGGGGAAATTGGAAAGCTAGACTAGGGGCATTGGAAAGTAAATGGCAAATTTGTCTAGATGCCACTACCAACCCCGGATTAAATGAATATATTAGTCTTAAACCATTTTTGATATTGGGGGAATAATATTCTATATTCTATTCTATATTACATATTTTTATCTTGCATTATCTTGTATTTAGGATAAGCATTATGTATTAACTATAAGCACAGTAGTCATTATATATTATTGTTATTTATTGAATTTTTAGTATTAGGGTTTTAGTAATTTTGCATATTATATTGCACATGTATATTTGAATCAAGTTTTTTAAACTAAGAAAGCTGAAATTTTGTAATTAATCCATTAACTACATAGATTTGGCGCCAAAATGAGTATATAAGGGACATGAAAGGTTTTATTCGTTGGTTCTGATGAAGTCTGACGTGAACAGATGAAAGCGCTAAACCTGTTTCCAGTTTATTGTAACTTGTACGACAGCAGCAGTGTGCCAGTGTGGAATAAACATATATATTTTTTACATCAGTGTTTTGACACGTTTTTTACAGCAGGAGTTCAGCTGTAATAGATTGTGTAAACGAGCCCTGTTCGAGCTAAGAAGCGGCAGTTATCGGCTTGGTTCCTTTTGTGGTTAACACTAAGTAATGTGTTTGCTCCACTCAAGTATGTTAGTGGCTGCGGTTGACCAAGGTAGTTCTGGAATTTGTCTTAGCTGAAGTGGCTCTTTTTGCAAATGCGGCTTAGTACTGTTGCAAACTGAACAAAAACAAAACATTTTATCAATGTCTTTCGATAGAGAAGGCCAAAGTACTAGTTCTGTCACCCTTCTTTTGGTAGAATCAGAACCTGGGTGGCCACGATGCAAAATCTGAATGTATTCACGCTGTAAGGAAGTTAGGAACAATAACTTTTGGACCACTGAAAATGATACTATCTTCCATCAGCATCTCATCTCTGTATGGAAAATAAGGTTGTAGCAGGATTGCTTTGACAGCCATCCTACATTGATGAAGTGGTTGAGCTTTTGCAATACTGGATCAGTCTTTGCATGATCTCTTAGCTCATCAAGTCTCATGGTAGAAAAATTACGTACTTCCATGACATCAAAGTAAAAATTCTCTGCATCAAGCTGTTCTGTAATATTTCTGGGTGATCTAGATAACCTATCAGCCAGACAGAGAAATTTACCCTTTGTGTAGACCATTTTGAAATTATACTTTTGCAATTTGAGCATCATTCTTTGTAGTCTTGCTGGAGCTGACTGCATAGGCTTCTTTAAAATAGTGACTAGAGGCTGATGGTCAGTTTCTGTTTGGGTAGCTCAGCCATTAATATAATCATGGAACTTCAAACATGCGAACACAATTGCCAAAAGTTCCTTCTCAATTTGAGCATACTGCATCTCAGTTTGGGTAAGAGTTCTAGATGCATAGACAACAGGTCTGCCCTCCTGAAGAATAACTGCACCAAGACCGAACTTTGAAGCATTACAGGAAAGAACTACTTGTTTGTGGGGGGTCTATATTACGGCATCGAAAAAGCTGGTAATAGAAGTCGCTTTTGAGGGGGGCTGTGCCTCCCACACCCCCTGCTAATTATATATACCAACTTCGAGATCGCACTACTGTGAGGAAAGGGCAAATTTTCCAATCTTCACTGTACTGCGATCTCACAATACACACACTTCTATTACTGGCATTTTTGATTATAAAGCCGTTCAATTAATGGATTTTTCGATGCCATAATATAGACCCCAGTTTGTGGACATCATAGTATCTTAATGTAGGTGGGTTAGCAGTTTACTGTTTGAGGTTATCAAATGCTGTCTGGTATTGTTCTAACCATGACCAGGCAACATTTTTGCATGTCAGCTGTCTCAAAGACACTGATAACTCACTAAAGTCAAGGATAAATTTGCCCAAATAGTTAACCGTACCAAGAAAACTCTGTAGGGCTTGGACATGGTTGGATCTAGCATCTCAAGAATGGCTGCTTTTTAGAAGGATCTGGTCATAAGCCTGTACTGGTAAATAAATGACCTACATAAGTAACTTCTGGTAGTCTGAATTTGCATTTCAGAGGATTGAGCTTTAAATTCACTTCACACACACACTGTCCAGAGCTTTCCTGAGGTTTCTGTCATGCTCTGCTTCACCATTACCTCCAACCAGTAAATCATCAACTATTATAGCACACAGGTAGCCTGAAAAAGTTTGCTCCATTGCACGCTGAAAGACTTCACTGGCAGAATTTATTCCAAAAGACATCCTGAGGAATCTGTATCTACCAAATGGAGTACTGAATGTATTCAGTAGTGAAGATTTCTGATCAAGCATCACTTACCAGAATTAACTCTTTGCATGTAACACAGAAAAAAACAGTGGCATTTGGCACTAGGGCGGCAATCTCCTTAACTGTATGCATAGGATGATGAAGTCTTTTTAGTGCCTTGTTCAAGTCTTTTGGATCAATACATATTCTGATTTCATCGGAAGTTTTCTTATGAACAACTACTGTGGAAGACACCCATTTATTTGGTTCTGTGATTGGAGAAAATCACACCTTGCTGCACCATTTTGTCTAACTGGGCCTTGACTTTGACGTGCATAGCTATTGGAACTCTTCTTGCTGGGTCTGACCACTGGACTGACCTCTGGGCTTACTTTCTTGGAGTATACAACTGGAAGTTGCCTAGCTTGTCATTGAAAACATCAGCATACTCTGAGAAAATAGTGTCAGTAAAGCTGGAACTGAGACGTGCTTACATGATGTACTTCTTTGGTAAAAGAAAGCAGTTTCATTCTCAAACTGTCTCTGAGACCTAATAATGACTGCACATGTCTTCTGACTACATAAAATTGCAAGTTGTTAACTGTTCCCAGACGAATAGCATGAAAGCACTACTGAGCCTTCAGTTTGAGTCTCTTCACCTCCATAAGCAACAAGCTTCACACAACTGGCCAAACTAAGTTGCTCACCAGAACTCACTTTAGTAAATGTTTCTGCTGACATTACATTACACTTTGACCAGTGTCCATTTTATACTCTGTGGGTTTACCATTGATCAGTGCAGTACAAATACTTCATTCTTTGCCAATAAATCTACTGCATTAACTTTTTTACTGACCAGTGATACACCATCTAAATAGAAATTAGGGTTGCAACTGTCTACATGACCAACTTGCTTTTCTGAGTAACCTTTCTTAATAACTGAATGAGGCTTGCTTGATTTACAAAATTTTTGAAAATGTTCCATTTTTTTACACATGTAGCATTGATGACCAAATGCAAAGCACTTCTCCCTTTTAGACTCATGATTGGCTCCACAATTATGACAGTTAACAATAAGACTTGACTTCGGTTTTGCTGACTCACTCTTATACTATAGTGAGCATACCCTTTTTACTGAGCTAGTCTTAGTACTTGCTAGAAAGCTACGGGTTTTCCCAGGTAGACCCCCAGGGGTTGCAGCTGCCATGTGCGTAGGCCTGTTTCTGCTTGCCAAGTATTGTATGCTGTCTACGTTTGCTGTAGAGGCTGTTGAAACCATGTTCTTATCACTTGCAAGCATATTTGTGTGCCTTTCTGTGAGCTCATGGATTTGACAAATCTCTCTGGGTTTGCTTAATGTTAAATTACTGTCAAAAAGCAAAGTCTTTCTCACTACAGCACTGTTAACACCACACAAACCTGTCCTTTATTAACTCCTCTTTCAAGTCACCAAATCTGCACGTTTTGGCTTTATTTCTCAAGTCAGTGATATAAGCTGCAAAAGCTTCACCTGGCTTTTGGTCTCTTGTGTAAAATAAGTGCCTCTCTAATGTAACATTTGTCTGGGGGTTGCACATTTCTCTAAATTTATGTTTTAAGTACTCAGGGCCCTCCCTTGATTCAGCTGGTACCACAATATGGCTGTTTTCCCTCTCTCCTGCATGTACTGTTGGTGCATACACACCATGAACATGAACGCTCTTTTTCAATGGCCTCTGATACAGCTAATTTAACAAAATGAATGCCCTTGCACGTGCATCTTCATCAGAAAAAAGCAGCCTGTATGAAAATATTGTATTCCTACTCGAATACTCTTCAATTCTCTGCTATATTATGATCAAACACAAGTGGACTGTGTCTGCGAAATACCTCTGCCATATCAACTGACAGTAGTGAAGGTGCTTGAAATTCTGTACGAACATACACATATAAATATATATGCCAGAACTTGAAATTATGCCCTGTATCACAACAAATTCCTTGAAATAACTGCACTTTGCCAAATAAGTCTCTGTACACAAGAACAATTTGAAATTACTTTACTTTGTGAAACCACTCCTTATCTGTGTAAGAAATACTTTGAAATGACTGTGCTTTGTCAATAAACTGTACACAGCAGAAAAAGCTCAGAGTAAGAAACACTTCGAGATGAATGTACTTTGCAAATAAAAACAATTCCCACATATGTTACAGGACTCATGGGACTGTCTTAAGAAAATTCAACATGATATGTACAACAAACATCTTATATTTGCCACAATTGATGTCTGTGACTTATTTACAGTTATTCCACATGAAGAGGGTATCAGTATGTTTTATGATTTTCTTTGCAAGCATTCTGGTTTTACACATTCCAGAATATTGATGTTCCAAACTTATGAATATGATACTTAACAATAACTTCATTCTCTTTGAGGGGCAATATTTTAAGCAAATGATAGGGGTGGCCATGGGGGCATTATGTGCACCCCTATTTGCTAATATTGTCCTAGCTGAATGGGAAACATCCAAGGTTTTCACATCCAAACTATTTAAATACTGTAAATTCTATGGATGTTATTTGGACAACATCCTTATTTTATGGGAAGGGACTCAAGAGTTATTGCATGAATTCTTCTAATTCTTAAATAAAAGTACACCGTTTCTACAGTTCACAATGGACATTAATGACGACAGTAAACACTTCTTGGACATCACTATCAGGAAGGATAAAGTCAATCACAGGTTTACCTCCACGTTATACAGGAAGCCAACCTACTCCAATACATTGTTGCACTTTTTCAGTGCTCACCCAATGCACCAAAAGAGATCTTTGTTGAAGGGGCAGGGAGTTAGGTTGGCAAGGATGGTCAGCGAAGAGGAATTATTTCTAAAGGAAATAGGAATTTTAGAGAATATGCTACTAGGAAGAGGGTATCCCATACACTTTCTGGAACCCATACTTCAGGAAGTCATCACAAAGAGAAAGCAAGGCCATTTTTTACCCATATTGGGGGGTACATAACAGCAATAGCAGTGGTAGGGTAGTCATACCACATATTACCAAGAATTCTTTTCAACACTCTGTGGTTCTTACTTTTAGTCCACTTTTTGGTAAAATCAAAGAAATTTTAAATCACAACTGGGTACTTTTTGACATGGAACAACAATTTAAAAATAAATTAGGTGACTATCCGGTAGTAGTATATAAGAAAGACAAGTCAATAAAAAAACTAATGTAACCAATGTGAACAAAGGCACAGTGGTGAAATGTGGACATTGTAATCAATGCCCATACATTTTGGAAAATGAGTCTCTGTACATTAGGGGTTTTGGTAGGGTAGTCCTGAAGCAAAGGCTTAATTGTCAAAGTAGATGTCTGATATATGTAGCGATTTGCCAACAGGGCTATAGTTTCTACATAGTGAAGACTATTAATAGCCTCAATAAGCAAGTTTACCAACATTTATATGATATTAAAAAGAACAATCTCAAGAATGTGTTATAGAAACACATAAAAGAACACCCTGGTCATCAGTTTAAATTCAGTGCCCTTGAACAGATAGGAAACGACGACAGGGGGGGTTCTTCTGATATTTTTTTAGAGTATCGAGAATTAATGTGGCAGCTTAAGTGCAATGCAACATACCCCCCTGGGCTTAATGAAACTGTTTCCATTTCTAGCTATCTCAAGTTAAAAGCTGAAATTCATATGTAAATAAAAATGTAATTTTATTAAGGACATCATTTTAAGCTAATAGATTGTGAAAGAATTAAGAGGTTATTTATTTCTGAGAATTTGATTATTAGCTTTGTACAGGTTTTTATATGTTTTATCATCCCAGTTTGCATAACACAGCTCTGTTCCAAAAGGTGCTTTCAATGTTATGTATAGAAAATGATATTTTTCCTGCTGCTAGTATTATAGGGAATTTATTAATTTCATTTTTTTTAAATAATATGAACATACACCTTTTAAAATAAATTAATTAATTGCTTAATTAGTGTAAGTCATGTGACAAAAGTGCATATTTAACAAGTGGCTCAGTGTGCTTTTTTGTATTCTGAAGAAGTCAATGCTGACAGCTGAAGAAAGCGCTAAATAAAGGTTTCTGGTTTCTGTCTGTGAGCCGTATTGCTCTTTTTTATTTTATTTATTGAAGGTCATGCTTACTCAACCTGGTAGATTTTTTGAAAAGGTGACTAAAGCAATGGATGAAGGCAAAACGGCACTCACTGCATACCTTGACCTGGCCAAAGCTTTTGAAAGAGTAGTAGAAAAGCTAAATAAACTGGAAATGAATGCCTATGTCACCCACTGGATTGCCAACTGGCTCACAGATAGGAAGGAGATAATCAAAATAGGGGAAGTTTCCTCCACAAGGAAACCAATCACCAATCAACGGTGGAGTTCTCCAGGGTTTTGTGCTGGGACCTCTCCTGTTTGGCATCTACTTTTCTGAAATAAAAGCCAATACCAAAGGGCTCTGGATGCAAGTTTAGAGCAGTCATTGAATCCCCAGATGATGTAGCCGTCCTGCAGTTAGATTTATCTCAAATAAATAACTAGTGACAAAATCAGACCGAAACTACCCCAGGTAACTACTATATTAACAATTCACCTTTAAGATATGACTCAATTGTTTGGGATTTGGGAACTTATGTGGACAGTGATCTAACTTTTGATCAACTTGTGTCTTTTGTTGTAAGAAAGTCCTTTTATATTGCACAGCTTATAAACAAAGAGATTGTGTCTAGATCTAGTGAACTTATTACCCCCTTTAATTAGCCCTCATTAAGCCAATCATTGAATATAATGTCCCATTTGGCATGTATCTGCCCGGACATGCAACAGCTGGAACACCCCCAGAGATACTTTACTAAAAGGATACAAGGCCTAAACAAAATGTCCTACATGGACTGACTCAAAGCTCTGTCACTATACTCGGTATCCTAAATACTGCTAAGAGGTGACCTGTGTTTGGCATAGAAGGCATCCTCCGACCCATTATTGATGGATTCACTGCACATCAGCTGATGAAATAGCATCAAAAATACTTGGTCTAGGGATCTAAACCTCTTCTGTAACATTAACAGAACGGTTTGGAAAGGGCAGGTATATATCACAAAGGAAACCACTATTGTGGAACAGACTTCCCATCCACATAAAACAAAGTTCATCACTATCCATATTCCTGTGCAACTTAGATCTATGGATGGGAAACAGAAAATTTACCCCAGGACTGTCCCCTTTACTACTAATGGAAAGAAGAAGCTCCTAAATGCTTTATTTCATGCATGTATCCCCTCAAATTATCTACAGTATGATCCTGGTTATTCTCATTAAGGGTAATATATAATTATCACCATGGGATGGGTGAGGCCAATCTGTAACCAAATCAGATTTGGCTAGACATAAAAAGCCCTGCAAGGGCAGCTAGCCTAGTACGTACCTATGAACCTATGGCTGCTTGCATTTTGGCAGTTTCCCTAGATGGTGCTTAATGTTGAGACTGAGTGGTGATCCACTTATTGGAGGGGGGGGGGTTACAAAACGTATAATGAAATATATAAATGTAGCCACGGGTCTTCTGTGAATTGACTGCAAATTTGTATACTGATGACAATGTTCCTGGAGTCAGTTTTGGAGAGTTAGATGGCTGTCTTATGGTTATGCTTTCTGGGTCTGTTTCTTCTTGTATTTAAAGAACTTGATTAATGTATTGTTGTACCGCGACTAGCTAGACAATTTTGTAAATACTATTTCCTTAAATATTTTCAGTTATGATAGAATTAGTATTTCCTTTGAAAACTGCATTCCTGTTAGATAAACTCTCTGGTGATTCATGAAGTCAAAGTAGCAATAAAGCTCCCTTAAAGTATAAGAAAGAGGAGATTGTTTTATTTGTAGAAAACACAATTCTCTGATATTTTTGAGGTAATGATTTTGTTTTCAGTCGACTCATTTGTCAAACACCTATTAAATTTCTTTGTGATTAAAAACACACTTTGATGATGTTATTACCAGATCAATGGGATGCTGGCAATTAACCAAAGAAGATCATGATACAATTATCATATCATATAACAAATACAGTCCTATTGCAATAGTTTGGCATCTTTAGTAAGTCGGCTAAATAGCAGTTCAATAAAAAAATAATCTAACACACTAAAACTGTATCTTTCCTTATGTATAACAAATATTTCAAAACCCTGAGGATTATGGTCCTTTAAGTCGCAATTTAGTGCATCTGAATGACCGAGCAAGTAAATAAGGTAAAATATAATGGTCACTGAACATGTGCAGACAGTTTTCTTTTGCAAATATTAGAGACCAAACAGATAAAAATAAAATACATTTGTGTAAACTATTCACAGGTTATGTTAGTATTTTCATAGTTTTGCTGAGTTTGAAGGAAAAGGCTTCAATAAAGAGGTTATCTGTCTGTCTGTTTAGCTCCAGTGATTTTAACAGCTCTTCCTTTTTTCAGTAATCCTAGAAACCAGGCAGAGCAAGAAAACTGAAAGATGTTTGCCATTTCTTATTTTACAAAACTACATTTTGAGTTATTCAAATGAACACAGTGTTAGTATGAATGTAAAGAGTATACATTTGTATAAAGCCAGAAATTTAAGTTGTTTTCTTTTGAAATAGTAGGTTAGATATATTTTAAGTAATCTGGCGGGTTAGTAATTTTGCCAGCCATTTCTTCATGTTAACTCTTCACAGTTCTGAGACTATTCTGATAGCCTTTACCCTTCATTTTTCATTTTTTAAAAGGCTGAAATGAGACATTAAATGACGTCAGTATATCATGCTTTAATCATGGCAAATTTCTAGGAAACCAGAATATGACGAGCCCGGAGCTAGAGACTGTGGCCATAATCTAACAGGTTCTTCACACCGTTAAACTAATACTTTGTTGCACACTTATGCAACCAGCTTATTGTACTCTTTTCATTGTTTATATGTTTTCCCGTAACCAATTTGTTTGTTTTTCAATTGAATTGCACAGGTTACAGGTCACATTAAAGGTGGAAAAAGTTTTGAAATTATTTACTGTGGTCTCATTTTTTTATATCACAAAAACCTGGCATTTTAACAGGGGTGTGTAAACTTTTTATATCCACTGTAGATATATCTGTGTGTGTGTGTGTGTGGGGGGGGGGTGTATATTCTGTCCTATCTCTTGTCTATGTACTTTGAAAATTAACTATTCTTAATGCATTATTTGTTTGTTTATGGTTGTTATTTTTAACTGGTTAAGTAGGCTTGCTTGAGAATCCTTTTTGGCAGCAACTTTTGCCAAAGCAAAACAACCTCACAGCCATAAAACAAGTTCTGCCAAGTTAGCATACCTAACCTCTGCTTTTATAAAACTTTTCTGATAACTGTTTCACTGCAGGTAATGTTACATTTTTTAGCAGCTGGTTTATATATATTTTAGCTTCATAGATTCATGCATATAGAAAGCTAAAAATAATAAACGGTCATACTGAAACTGGCAGTTAAGCCAGAACCAGGATTGCAGTACCTCTTTGTAGGGTCGATAGTTCCCTACACACATGCAGAATTTCAGCTGCCTAGCTTTTTTCCTCTTGGAGAAAAACTACTTTTCAGGGATATTTTCTCTATGGAAAAACAGGATTGTCTCATACTGGGCAATTGGTCAAAACTCATTTGAAGCCTAGCTATAGCAGTTTACTTAGTACCACTGGCCATAAGGGACTAGTTATGAATTTATGGGTAGTACCACTGTCCATAAGGGACTAGTTATAAATGTATGGTTAGCTATTCAAGGGATTTCTTTGGTAGATAAGTATTGGGAGCTTATATGAGAGATACAGGATGGTTTCAGAGAAATATCTTTCACGGCAACAGATTCAGTTTATATTGTGGTGTAGACTTGGGTCCCTATAGTGGGTTTTTGTGTTGTTTGCAGTTTTATAAACATGTAAGAGGTCAGGCAGTTCAGGGTCATTTGCCACCTTGACGTCAGGCAGAGATCACTGCTGAGAAAGTTAATAAGAGACCTAATAGAATGACGGAGCCTAATAAGGGCAGAGTAGATAAGGACCTTCACTTTGTTATATCTGGCGGATATTCCTTTAGCAATCAGTTGGCCTAGGTAAAAGCATTTTCTAACTACAATTCAAACATTGTAGACAAAGGAAAGTTAAATATCTGCAGATGTGTCCATGTTTGTGATGACAGTGTCAGTTTGGAAGGGGTATCATTTATGTGGTAGCAGTTGGGTGTCTGTGCTTCCCAAAGACTGAAGTGCTATATCTTTTACTGTCGAGATTCTTTCCATGGTCCAGGCACTACGCATTTGTGAAGGTAAGGGCATATTGGAGAATATGGGTATCTTTTGGAATGCTAATGACAGTTCCAAGTTTGCTATCATCAGCAAAGCTGATCATCTGGATTCCTTTGATTTCAGCCTTGATGTCAGTAAATATAAGTTGAATAAATTCACTCCCTGAGTCATTGATGGAGAGGCAGCTGTTAAATCATGCTGTAACTAATATACACCCCTTAAAATACCCTCTAAGACACAATAATATGTGGGATACATTTGGGTTACATGGCTAAGCTTATAAAGGCCTCAGTGGTCATTAGTCTAGTATACACCAAGGAACCTTTAGGCAATGACCCCAGAATAGACCCTGGGGGTATGTCATTGGTGAGGAGTCATTTTGAGAAAGGTGTGACACTTACCCTAATAGAGTGTTTTCTCTCTTAACCAGTTTGCTACCCAGAGTGCTACATAAGGGTTAATATTTACTTGTGTTTGTTTTTCTCTGATTCCAGAATATGGGATATTGTCAAAGGCCTTTACCAAATACAGGTAGGCAATGTGTACTGATTTACCTTAATTTTGCAAAGCTGTGACTCAAAGAAGTTAAACAGGTTCAGAAGGCAGGATGTGACTTTCATAAACCCAAATTGCTTTGGGTTGAGGGATTGTAACCTGCCAGTACCTATATTTATGATTTCATAATGATACATTCCATTACCTCTTATATGAAGCTGGTGAGGCTAATTAGTCTGTGGTATCCTGGGTCAGTAGTTGGGCCACTTTTGTGGAAGGAGACCACCATAAATAACTGTTCTCCAGACTTGTGGTACATCACCAGTTGATAGGCTGAAGTTAAGGGAGCTGGTAAAGCAGTGCTTCATTCTAACAAGAAAACAACATAGTATATTGTCTGGACCCATAGAGTTAATGCTCATTGTTCTGGAGTTGACATCTAGTTCTTTTTCTTTGATGATAATGGGCTGTAATAATTGTTGGTGTGGGAGTTAAACCACTGAGCAAAGAGACGGGAGAAATTTGAACTAAATTTTCCACAAGAATATTTATAATACCCTTTGGGTCTGGGTGAGTGGAGCATTCAGATATCAACTTGGTGAAATGTTGAGTATTGTTCCAGAAAATTCATTCTCAAAGCCTTCTTTTAATTGCTGCAATGATGTTCATCTCATACGTGGCCTTGTCATTTTTACTCTTCTGTATTATTTTCTTGTTTACTCTTCTGAGTTCACTTTAACAATGTAACAAAAAAGCTTATTTTTTGGAGGTAAGATTTTTTTCCTCCATTTGTCCAATTTGTTAATGTGGGGGGGGGGGTGCACCAATGGGTTTTTTTCTCAGTTTGGCATTGTATTTCTGATGACTGCAGACATTGTGCTCAATGCAAGAGCTTAAGCTGGAGTAAACATGGTTGTTTTAACTATGAGATCCTCCTGTGATGGGGAGTTTGTGAGTTTTGTAAGATCAGAAGCTAATGCTAGAAATTTGCATTGAAGAAGTCTCTGAAGGCAATCAGATTTACTGGCCATTTTGGTTGTGATCTTACTGAGAATGTTGCATAGTCTTCTTGGATTACTGGCATTGGGATTTCTATAGTAGGCCATGGTATGGAAAGTGGGTGTACCAGCAGTTACCTATAAGTGATTTAATTCTCACTGTTTATCTATCTGGAGTAAAACTTTGGTGAAGGGTATTCAAAATACAAAAAGACCCCCACCCTTCTGAAGCAGGGTTATCATTTGATGGTCTAAAGGCATGATAGTCATTAAAAGCAGGTACAGAAATAGTGTTATCAATTTATTAGAACCATGTTTATGTGACTGTGGAGGTGTCTTAGTTTTCAAGGTTTATGAAGACTTCAAAAGTAAACATGTTTTCATTAAGGCTTCTGACATTCGAGGGCACCTTGTTAGTATGGTGCTGATTTGAGTGTGCCTAATATGTGGAAGCTCAATGGAGAGAGATGCAGACCATCCCTGGCAAAGCAGGTCAGCTTGTCAGCCATATTCCCCAAGGCTGGCACACACTGAATTCCCCTGGAATGACAACTGTAACTGAACATGTTTTTGAAATCAATTAATTTTCTTGCAGTGTAAAAAAAGGTGAGTTATGCTGTATAATTCTTTAGTGATTGCCTTTGTTGAATATATAAATTGCGCATTTGTTCTAAGATTACTTCCTGAGCCTCACTTATAAATATTTTTGAACTGACAGGATCTATCCTCTTTTAAAACTGCTGAAGAGTTTTTCATATTTAAATCAGAATAGAAGTGAATCACAATGGCATGTTAAACTTTTTTTGTTCTGTGAACTGTATACTTGGTTTGGTGATTTGTAATCCACATTTTTAAAGATGATATTAATTCACTTAGATTCCTTGTGGCTGATTTGTAAAGGTTATAATAGCAAGTGTTAGTCCATAAGTGTTACATATAATATACCACCCCTGTTTTATCTTTAGAAAATAATAAAAATATCAACAAAGCATATTACATAAATGTGAATCACCTTATACAGAATGATTGTTTACAGGTGCAATAGCATATAAGAGTAAATTGCATACATATTCTGAGAGCTGTAAACATTAATTAGCTAAGCTTAAGCAAATGCCATTCACAGACTTCATATCCATTGTGCTCTTTCATTTCTAATTTTTTGCTCTTCATTAGCTATAACAAGGAAATTTGCTTTGCATCTGCTTCACTGTTTTTAGAATCCGAGGTTCAGGAGCTCTGACAGCTACCTGGAGTGCTGTGGTAACGTGACAGAGAAGATCAGAGTATACCAGATGTTAAACGTTTCTTACATGATATTAGGAATAAGCTTACAGAATATGGAAGGCCTTCTTTCCAGGCTTTCTTACATATATAAATGCTAGAAAACACTACAGCAAAGCTGTGCACTTTTGTAGCTCACAATGTTAAGTAAGTACACCTGTTCATTTTTACAGATTTTCTGGGAGAAAAGATAGATAACCTCCAATGAAAAGCGATACAAATGATTATATTGTTAATAATGATGTTAAACCAGAGACATATTGCAAAGGCAATTTATTTATCTGGAATAAGAAAAGTGGTACTGGGGGAATAGCACTACATAATTCATTCATGATTCTGATGGTAATAAGACCACTACACCCAATCCACACAGGCTCATGTCAGCTCACATATGGTAATTTTAGAAAGCAAGAGCAGTTACTCTGAATTCATATCACTGAAAAATATTTTCAACATTAAACTTAACACTTTTATCTAGGAGCCAGTGTCCCTGTGGCCCCATGTAAACTCCACAACAGAATAGGTCAGAGTGAATGACTGCTGAAAGTATTTTCCAGTGATATTAACTTTTAGTAATTACACTCACACAAACTGCAGTCATGCAGTCAGCTGGCTCCCACTCCATTTGTCTTCTGTGGACTATCACAATAATGGGTGATGTGGGCTACCACATTAATGGGAGATGTGAACTACCGTGTTAATGAGTGATGTGGACTACCACATTAAACAGTGATGTGAACTACCACATTAATGGTCGATGTGGATTGCCACATTAATGGGTGATGTGGACTACCACATTAATGGGAGATGTGAATTACCACATTAATGGGAGATGTGAATTACCACATTAATGGGTTATGTGAACTACCACGTTAATGGGTGATGTGGACTACCACATTAATGGGAGATGTGAACTACCACATTAATGGGTGATGTGAACTACCACATTAATGGGTGATGTGAACTACCACATTAATGGGAGATGTGAACTGCCACATTAATGGGAGATGTGGACTGCCACATTAATGAGAGATGTGGACTGCCACATTAATGGGTGATATGGACTACCACATTAATGGGTGATAAAGCACAAAATATTGTCATAAAGTTCTTAGAATCAGAAGCTGCATAAGTAACCTCTGACAGTCAGCCAGACGGATTACTTTAGAAATGTCAGTTTAGTTTCTGTAAGTTGGTTACCACTGTTCACATGATCTTAATAATGCAAGAATAGTTTGCTAAAATCTTTGAAGAACCACATCCTGTCTTAAATACATCTTGTAATGAGATGTAAGTGAATATGGGCATTCTTTATTGATGATGCTTTGTATAACAGATGATGTGATGCTATTCATAGAATAAGTGTGGAATACTGCCACACATTACATACTGTCTTGTTGCCTAGTTCTTGCACATTTTGGAAAGGATTAGCTTTTGGTACTTATGTATTATTGCAACCAGATTTTAAACCACACGATAATATGTAAGTAGCAATACCTCTTGACACTTCTGCAGTTTCTAAGACAGTTTGTAATTCATTTGGACTGAACACAAAACAACTGAGCATTTCTCACTGATTTAAATAGTAACAAATTTGAATTAGCGTTATACGGAAACAGGAGGCCAATTTTTCATATTTCATGGACAAACAAGATTCCGAGCAGGACAACCGGGTCTTTTGTACGCTGTACCACAGTTAACGGCAGTTTGGGAGTAATGTGCCTTTCAAATGATGGGCACTTATTTTAAGGTAGGCAAAATACCTACACTGCTAATTACATTTTCAACACAGTGACCTCACTCGATGTGTAAGTAAATCAGATGCCACACCATGGACAGAAGATATAGTCCTGCTGCTCGGTTTGGTTTTGTCTAAATGTAGTAAGATATAAAGGCAAACTCAACTATGGACTGTGCACTCCAATCTGCTAATGACAACTCAGCATCAAGAGGTATAATCCCTTCAACAGTAGTCCTAAAGTAGTAAACTGAATGCAGACACAAACGCACACATAAATATAATGGCTTGAAAAGTGCTGAGAAGCCACACACAGTAATCACAATAGAAGAACACAGCCCACAGTTCCACTGCGAAGCACTTTGCAGACACAAAGTGGGAGGTACGCTACTGAGGAAGAGGAATTTTGCTATTGTTCCTCTTCCTACATCTCATAACCACATTGACAGAATAGCAGTTAAGACTTCACACACACCTTTCGACTTAAAGATGAAGTTGTTTTGCGATCACATTACGAATTGCACCAGGTTAAAAATCTGGTTGCGATAATACGTAAGTACCGTTGTTTTTTCCCCTAAACTGCATATTATGATTCAGTTGTTAAATAGACTCACTCACACACATTTGGATTTATTCAGTATTATTATCAGCATATCACCTGCTAGGCTGGGAACCCTCTGACATCAGCACATATTCCACTCCCACAAATCCCTCTCATTAAGAAAAGAAGCACTTTCTTTTCTCCCTTCAACTTTCACCCTGAAAAATGTTTAACTTTTTAAGAAGAAGAAATAGAAAATAGTGGTTGCTTTCTACAGGATAAACCTGTTTGAAAGTTGCATGGATAACTACTGATGTCTCAGTTCCTGCCATAACCTGAAATTTTTCACACAAAGAGGGCGAAAGTACCATGATTTGTAAACAGTCAGTGATAATCCCTTTACACAAACTAAGTAGTAAAGGGCAAAAGGTCCCTTCTTTCTTTTCATACATGGCAAAGTTTTGCAAATAGGTAGCCGTCCTAAAAGAAGACTTAAATTGTGACAGGTTTGAGGGCCACAGCAGCTCGTATCAGATTCTTAATATGATTTCTGACTAAAGCATGGAATAGACTCAGCCCTGATTAAATTGACATCCATATCCTGAAAACTGTGGACTTGAGGGAGGAGACTGGTACAGTATTTTTTAACCTGCCTAAATTATTCATTACAGTGAGACTTCCATTCCAACTGAAATAACAACATGAAATTAATTTCAGTGATATTACAGTGCTTTGTTACAATACTAGTCTAGGAATGAAATCTAGAAATCTAAAAAGTGCAATGGTAATTCTACTCTTAAAAGTAACTTAAGGTGTTGCCTAGTCTTTATCCTGTTTCCCTTGCTTTTTTGCTCCTGTATTTCTTCATGTAGGAGGTTAGTGGGGACACAGAAATAATTCAGTATGCAGGTGGCACAGTAGTATAATCTGCATTCAGTGATTTAGACATTTCTAATCAATGGGTGGGAGGTTGGTATAATGGTTAAGGTGTTTACCTTGTAGACACAAGGTTCAGGGTTTGATTCTCATATGGGATAATTGGCTAGGCTTAAAATGGCTCACAAGGGCAGTTGGCCTAGTACTAATCTATAAACCTAAGGTGACAAAATGACCTACATCAGCTTAAGAGCTGGCTAAGTCAAAAAACATATAAAACTGAATGTATTCAAAATTAAGGCAGTATGTTATGTTGTCCTATCTCGCCTTCATTCTTGATGGTTGGGTTCGGAACTGAGCATCGGTTCCAACTCGGCCGCATAGTAAAGCTCGAGAGCTTTCACTGGCTCGAGGTTACACCCTATCCCAAGATGTCTAGCGACTGTTACCCAGATATCGTTTGCCACTTGAAGCTTCGGGATTGCTTTTCGCTGGCTCAGACTAAGTTTTGTCTTTTACTATTATATTAAGATACTTTGTGTCAAATTCCTAGTACTTTAACCATTTTTGAGGTAGTTTAATCTTCTGGTGTATTTTTGAGTGTAGTTGTTGGTTTTTCTGCTGTTTTTTCTGCTGCTTCTGTGTGGGCCGTCGTTCCCTCTCAGGCCTTTCTCCATTTCCCGGCTGATTTTTGCTTCCCCTTTTTCTACAAATCCGTTTAAGTTAGAAGATTCTTTGTTTTTAGCCCATTTTAGTTAGAGGGCTCTCCTTCCCCTTCCTTTCTCACTATCTTTATAAAAGTTCGCCGTTTAAGTTAGAGGTGTCGTCTCAGGTTAGTGGAGACAGACGTTTAACATAGAGACCTCTCCTCTAACCCTTCCCATTTCTTTCCAAAAAAAAAAAAAACACTTGGTCTTTTCCTTCTGCTGTGTGATTTACCTTTAGTGTAGATTTACATTTAAATTGTTCTTTCTTCGTAGCACTAGTGTTTGGTTGTGACAGTTTTGCTATAATATCTAAGGATTCAACCAAAGAGACTAAACAGTCCGGGTTTAAGAAGTGTGATTCTTGCACATACAAAATGTCCTTAACAGACGGGCACACGAGTTGTGTATATTGTTCAGGAGCTGTTCACCTGCAGGATTCCTGTTCTATATGCTGTGGCTTTAGCTCGAGGGTTCTGCAGGAATAGAGAAACAAGATGATAGCCAGGGGTTTATTGAAAGGGCCTTTCAAGACAGTTGTGGAAGGGAATCAGGCCTCAAAATCAGTTCCAAGTTCTGAGACGATGAAGAGGCATGAAAAACAAGTATCTTTGGATCCGAAGTCTATCCCACCCGAGAAGTCTAACTCTCCCTTGGTTCCTTCTGTGTCTTTGGAATGGTCTCAGAGCCAAAAAAGAGCCAGTCACCGTCCTTGAAGCCGGTCCAGTCTGTGCCACAGTCTCCTTTGCTGCAGTCGGTAGCTGGTAGCCACAGATTATCTACCCATTCCTCTTGGTCTTCCAGGAGCTTATCAGACGACGATGTAGAGTGGGTTGTTAGGAGGTTGCTTCGGACGCCGGCCCTTGCAAAAATTCCCTCAAGTCCAGCCCATCTGGATGTGGAGCCAACTACCGAATCTCATTTACCTTCCATTCCTCCTCTGACTCGGACGAGTTCTGAGTCAGAGTGCCTGGAGTTAATTGTGGTGGAACTGTCGGATCCAGGAATTACCCCCAGTATCTTAGTTCCGATGTCTGCTCCAATCTCATCGATGTTGTCTTCCATCGAGGGATTTGGGAGCTGACACTCCCTCGGTTCCGGGGGGAGAGTTGAATTGGATCCTTGTCGGACCCAACTTTCCCACTCGCGGCTTCAGTGCAGGTGAGTTCAGCACCCACATCAGCCTCGGAGCCATCCTCCTTGGTGCAGGGGAGGTCTCCTCGTTCCTCGGAGCTGGAGGCTCTCTCGGGACAGCATCAAGGTGCTTTCGTGGTGATGAGGAGTTTGCTTTCCTCAGAGACTGCTCCACCCTCGGCTCCAGCCACTCTTTCCCCAAAAGGGCCACTGTCAACTTCTACGCCATCCCTCCAGCCCCAGCGTAGAGAACCAATGCCCCGGGATGCCTCAGTTGGTGAGACCCTCTCTTCTGAAACCTCCCCAGAGTGTCCCTTGTAAGAGGAAACACCTAGACTCCCCTGAGTCTGTCACATCAGATACAGATTTAGAGGATTCACAAGGGTCCCCATCGTTGCCCTTTGAGGATGTCTCCTTTTCAGACATCTTAGAGATCCTGAAACAGAGAGGTGGCTGGAAGACCCTTTTCCCTTCTGAAGATGTCTGTATACCTGGAGGCATTTGTTTCTCGACCTTTCACCTCTTGGGTGTTTCCGCCTTTCAACCAGCTCCTTGGTGTAGTTAGTCAAAAGGCGTGGGGCTCCCCACAGTCAGTGGAACCAGTTCCGAGGAGGCCCAACAAATATATTACAGCCCCAGAGGACAAACAATTTCTAACTAAAGGTGTCCCAGTAGATGCTATGGTGGCGGCGGAAGCCACCAAGAAGGAATTAGCTGAAACTTGTTCATCTGTCCATCCGGAGTCTCGAATGATGGATAGATATGGGAAGTGTATGTTTTCTTCAGCGGCCTTTACCCTTAGGTCGCTGAATTATTTATCCCACTTTACTCGACTTCAGAGGGATCTCTTCAAGGAGCTAGGAGATACCCTCCAAGCTGCTACAGCTGGGGGGTACCTGACAAGGTAAACTCTCAGCTTGCGACCTTAAACTCTATAACAAACCCCTCCATGCGCCTCATTTCTTATGCGGCTGATGGAGCAAGCAGGGCAGCAGGCACAGGAATAGCTCTGAGGAGACATTCCTGGATGCGTCTTTGTGAGTTTGCTGAACCCTTCATGTCTTCCTTTATTGATGCCCCTTTTAATGGCTCATCTTTGTTCGGACCAGAAGTGAAAGACACTCTTACCAGGTGTGAACAAGATGGCAAAACTCTATCTGCTGTTGGAGTACGTTTCTCGGTCCCTACCAGACCTTATCCCAAAGGTCAGAAGGGCGGAAAAATGTGGTTCCGGAAATCCAAAGAAGCTTCGCCGGACACACGTGGTGAATTTTCCCCCAGGGGCAGAGGGGGGAAATAACAGAAGATGCCGCCTTCGAGGCAGAGAGGGTCTGCAGAATCAGGAAGACAGAGATACATTCTCTGGTAGGCCCTTCCAGTGCTCCTGAAAGGAGGCCCACCTGTCCACCTCTGGAGGCAGTCGGGGGGGGGGGGGAGAATATCACTGTACCCAAAAGCCTGGCTGGACATCACTCGAGACAAATGGGCATGGTCTATCATTTCCAGGGGATGCAGCATTCCTTTTTCTTTTCCACCCCTTCCACCAAGATCTATCCCAGACATACCACCCAGTCAAAGGGCTCAAAAAACCCTAGAAATTCAAAGGTTGATAGAAAAAAAGTCATCCAAGAAGTCCCCGCAGACCAAATCAGATCCGGAATTTACTCAAGGTTCTTTTTAGTTCCAAAAAAGACAGAGGACTGGAGACCAGTTTTGGATCTCTCAGCAGACTGAACAAGTCGGTAAAGAAAACAAAGTTCCTTTTGGTGACACTGCAGTCTGCACTCCCCTTTCTGAGACAAGAAAATTGGATGTGCTCCATAGATCTTCAGGATGCGTACTACCATATAAAGATGGACAGGCAATGCAGGAAATATCTATACTTCCGGCTGGGAGCCAGTCATTACCAATTCAGAGTTCTGCCCTTTGGTCTCACTACAGCTCCCAGAGTGTTTACCAAATGCATGGCAGTAGTTACGGCTAACCTAAGGCATCTAGGATTCCAGGTGTTTCCATACTTAGACGACTGGCTCCTGACTGCCACCACTGAGCATCTACTAACCAGGGCAAGAGACACCACCATTCATCTCTGCTTAGAACTAGACATTATCATAAATTTTGAAAAATCTGCCTTTTTGCCTTCACAGTATATTACCTTTATAGGGGCAGACTTAAACACAAAAGGCATGGTTGCAAAACTGCCTCATGAAAGAATACAAATGTTACACCATCAGGTGTCAATATTGCTCATGCAGGAAAAAGTGCAGGCAATTTACCTTCTATTCCTCCTCCGACTCGGATGAATTCTGAGCCAGAGCACCTGCAGGTCATTGTGGTGGAACTGTCGGATCCAGGAATCACCCCCAGTATCTCATTTCCGACGTCTGCTCCGATCTCATCGATGTTGTCTTCCATCGAGGGATCTGGGAGCTGACACTCCCTTGGTTCCGGGGGGAGACTTGAATCGGATCCTTGTCGGACCCAACTTTCCCACTCAAGGCTTCAGTGCAGGTGAGTTCAGCGCCCACATCAGCCTTGGAGCCATCCTCCTTGGTGCAGGGGAGGTCTCCCGGTTCCTTGGAGCTGGAGGCTCTCTCGGGACAGGATCGTGGTGCCTTTGAGGTGATGAGGAGTGTGCTTTCCTCAGAGATTGCTCCACCCACGACTCCAGCCACTCTTTCTCCAAAAGGGCCAGTGTTAACCTCTACACCATCCATTCAACCCCAGCATAGAGAACCAATGCCCCGGGATGCCTCAATTGGTGAGACCCTCTCTTCTGAAACCTCCCCAGAGTGTCCCTTTGAGGAGGTCCCGTGGTAAAGAACTTGTAAGAGGAAACACCTAGACTCAACTGAGTCTGTCACGTCGGATGCAGATTTAGAGGATTCAGAAGGGTCACCATCGTTACCCTTTGAGGATGTCTCCTTTTCAGACATCTTAGTGATCCTGAAACAGAGAGGTGGCTGGAAGACCCTCTCCCCTTCTGAAGATGAGTCTGTATACCTGGAGGCATTTGTTTCTCGACCCTTTACCTCTTGGGTGTTTCCGCCTTTCAACCAGCTCCTTGGTGTAGTTAGTCAAAAGGCGTGGGGCTCCCGAGAGTCAGTGGAACCAGTTCCGAGAAGGCTCAACAAATTTATTACAGCCCCAGAGGACAACCAATTTCTAACTAAAGGTGTCCCAGTAGATGCTATGGCGGTGGCAGCAGCCACCAAGAAGGAATTAGCCGAAACTTGTTCATCTGTCCATCCGGAGTCTCGAACGATGGATAGATATGGGAAGTGTATGTTTTCTTCAGCGGCCTTTACCCTTTGGTCGCTGACTTATTTATCCCACTTTACTCGACTTCAGAGGGATCTCCTCAAGGAGCTAGGAGATACCCTCCAAGCTGCTACAGCTGGGGGGTACCTGACAAGGTAAACTCTCAGCATGCAACCTTAAACTCTATAACAAACTCCTCCATATGTCTCATTTCTTATGCAGCTGATGGAGCAAGCAGGGCAGCAGGCACAGGAATAGTTCTGAGGAGACATTCCTGGATGTGTCTTTGTGAGTTTGCTGAACCCTTCAAGTCTTCCTTTATTCACACCCCTTTTGATGGCTCATCTTTGTTAGGACCAAAAGTGAGAGAGACTCTTACCAGGTGTGAACAAGATGGCAAAAGTCTATCTGCTGTGTGAGTACGTTTCTCCATCCCTACCAGACCTTATCCCAAAGGTCAGAAGGGCGGAAAAATGTGGTACCGGAAATCCAAAGAAGCTTCGCCAGACGCACATGGTGAATTTTCCCCCAGGGGCAGAGGGGGAAATAACAACAGAAGACGCCACCCTCGAGGCAGAGAGGGTCTGCAGAATCAGGGAGACTGAGATACATTCTCTGGTAGGCCCTTCCAGCGCTCCTGAAAGGAGGCCCACCTGTCCACCTCTGGAGGCAGTCGGGGGGAAGACTATCACTGTACTCAAAAGCCTGGCTGGACATCACTCGAGACAAATGGGTACGGTCTTTCATTTCCAGGGATACAACATTCTTTTTTTTTTCCACCCCTTCCACCAATATCTATCCCAGACATACCAACCAGTCAAAGGGATCAAGAAACACTAGAAATTCAAAGGTTGATAGAAAAAAAGAGTCATCCAAGAAGTCCCCGCAGACCAAATCAGATCCGGAATTTACTCAAGGTTATTTTTAGTTCCAGAAAAGATAGAGGACTGGAGACCAGTTTTGGATCTCTCAGCAGACTGAACAAGTCGGTAAAGAAAACAAAGTTCCTTATGGTGACACTGCAGTCTACACTCCCCTTTCTGGGACAAGACAATTGGATGTGCTCCATAGATCGTCAGGATGCGTACTACCATATAAAGATGGTCTGGCAATCCAGGAAATATCTACACTTCCGGCTGGGAGCCAGTCATTACCAATTCAGAGTTCTGCCCTTTGGTCTCACTACAGTCTCCAGAGTGTTTACCAAATGCATGGCAGTAGTTACGGCTAACCTAAGGCATCTAGGATTCCAGGTGTTTCTATACTTAGACGACTGGCTACTGACTGCCACCACCGAGCATCTACTAACCGGGGCAAGAGACACCACCATTCATCTCTGCTCAGAGCTAGACATTACCATAAATTTTGAAAAATCTGCCTTTTTGCCTTCACAGCATATTACCTTTATAGGGGCAGACTTAAACACAAAAGGCATGGTTGCAAAACTGCCTCATGAAAGAATACAAATATTATGCCATCAGGTGTCAATATTGCTCATGCAGGAAAAAGTGCAGGAAAAATTTGTCCTCAAGGCTCTGGGTTCAATGGCAGCTGCAATAACATTAGTCCTACTGGCCCATCTACACATGGGAATATTACAGTGGATATGCTTTGCTCAGTGGTCCATGCAGTTACCCATGTCACACAAGATTCTCATTACGAAGACCTGCAAGAGGGACCTACAATATTGGCTTCAGTCCACGCAGGTAACGATAGACAGGCCATTTGTTTTCCCCCAACCAGTAGCTACAGTAACCATGGACGCTTCCCAAATAGGGTGGGGAGGGGCATTATCTGGGACAGACTGTCCAAGGGACTTGGGAAGAACATGAATACCACTTGCACATCAATGTCCTGGAGATGAGAGTGGTGCTTCTGGCATTGCAAGCATTCCAGAGCTCTCTTCCAACAGGTACAATTGCAATACAAACAGACAATATGTCTGTGGTGTGGTAGTCAACAAACAAGGTGGAACCAGATCCTACCCCCTCTGTCTAGAGGCTCAAAGATTATGGCAATGGGCAATTTCTTCTCAATTTTTTCTGACTGCAACTCACATCCCGGGGAAATCCAACATGATAGCGGACAGATTAAGCAGGGCACTTCTTATGCCTCACAAGTGGTCCCTGAAACAGGAAATTATGAACCAAATTTTTCACAGGTGGGGCCAGCCTTGCTGCGACCTCTTTGCCACATCCATCAACTCCAAATGCAGCAGCTACTTTGCCCTAATCCCCCCCCCCGAGGAAGTCACGATTGGCCCCCGGGACTTCTTTACGCTTTCCCCCCATTTCCATTAATATCCAAAGTCCTCCAGAAAGCCAAATCATTGAGTCACAGGCTAATTCTCATTGCTCCTTACTGGCTTTGTTAGATATGGTTCCCCTTTCTGTGGCCCCATCTTCAGGAGGAGCCTTGGATCCTGGACCCAGTGCCGGATCTTCTGACTCTTCATTCAGGAGTGCTCCACCCCCTCTCTTCAAAGCTTCAAGCTGACAGCTTGGTTACTCTACTTCCCATCTTAGCCAGGCTTCCAGGACTGTCCCCAGCAGTGCGACACATTCTGGTTTCGTCGCACAAGAATGCAACTAGGAAACTTTATGCAAGCAAATGGAATAAATTTTCTTGTTGGGCTGACAAAAACCATATAGAACCCTTTACAGCCCGTATATCTGCAATCCTGGAATTTTTAACATAAACCTTTAATCGGGGTGCGGCAGCAGCCATGGTACGAGTACAACTAGCTGCCGTATCAAACTACCACATAGGAGACATGGGATCCAATATAATGTCCCACAGATTCTGAGGGGTACATTCCTTTTAAGACCTCCCATAAGAGAGCGACTGCATCCTTGGGACCTCAATTTGGTGTTATATTCCTTAAATTCTCCCTCCATTTGAACCAGCCTCCTCTTGCCCAGTAAAGTTTTTATCTTGGAAGACAATCTTTTTAACAGCCATTACTTCTGCTAGGAGGGTTTCAGAACTGCAAGCTCTGTCTATCCATCCTCCTTATTTGATTTTCCACAAAGACAGAGTCTGTCTCAAGACAAATCTTTCCTTTCTGCCAAAGTATGTTCTGAGGTCAATTTTAAATCAGTCTATTGAGCTACCTGTATTTTTTCCCCAATCATGGCAACAAGGCAGAATACAAGCTTCACCAATTGGATGTCCATAGGCAGTTACATTTTTACTTACATAGGACAAAGGAATTTAGAAAAGCTGACCAACTGTTTATTTCATTCTCAGAAAACAGAAAAGGAACTTCAGTTTCAAAAGTCACCTTATCAAGATGGCTTACAGACACCATTACTTATGTCTATAACTCTCAGCATAAACAGCTGCCAGGAAAAAGTAGAGGTCATTCAACTAGAGCTATGTCGACTTCCACTGCCTTTCAAGCTAGGCTCCCTTTGGATTTAGTTTGTGCTGCAGCTACATGGGTTAACCTTCAGACCTTTATCACTCATTACAAAGTAGATGTGGCCTTCCGGAACAGGGCATCCTTTGGTTCCACTGTTCTGAAGAGTTTATTCCCTTGAGCCACTCGTGAAAGAAGGTGCTGGGGACGCTGTCCCAACCAACAAGAATGAAGGCAAGATAGGACAACATAACATAAAGTAGTTATGTACTCACCATAACTTTCCATGTTTGCTGTCCATAATCTCGCCTTCATTCTTGCATCCCACCCACCTTCCCCCTTCCTGGAGGATCGGGAGACATTTTCTGAAATTGGCTGTAAGTTTCCTGATTCCCTTCATGCCTTAGGAATTATGGGCAGAGGATCTGTTGTAGTTATTATACTGGGTTGCATAGTCTAGTGATTAGTTTCTCTCAAACAAGATCTGGGTAACAGTTGCTAGGCATCTTGGGATAGGGTGTAGCTTTGAGCCAGTGAAAGCTCTCGAGCTTTAGTATGCGGCCGAGTCGGAACCGATGCTCAGTTCTGAACCCAGACATCAAGAATGAAGGCGAGATTATGGACAACAAGCATGGAGTATTATAGAGAGTACATAACTTCTTTTTTTTAGATAGGAGCAATGAATGGGTAATAGCTCATTGTCTTTTTAGGCTATGACCTTGTGGGGAGATGGACAGAGGTCTTGGTGTATTACAACATCTTAACCTTAAGTCAGTGACTGTTCTTCACAGATGATATTGTCACCATTAATGTTTCCTTAGCCTTAAAAGACTGTATGAATACAAGCATGTAGCATGGATCTTAACATCTGTGTGATTTCTGTGACTTCCTCTAACTCTTTGTACTCAGTACCATTTTGTAGATCACATGGTATATACATTACTTTTATCATTGTCCATAACGTAAAAGCTTTCTGTCTCATAGTTTTTCAGGAACCTCAAAAACTTTAATATTAGATTTCATTAACGTGTTCTTTAGCTCATCTCTTCCCATAGAGCTCAGTTATGCATTCTGGTGGTATAATATTTTCTGTAAAAGTACAAGCTGATATTGTTAATCCTCGTTCATTCCTTACATATGGGGTATCGGTTCCGACCTCGGAACCGAGCCAGCCATCTTCCAAGCTCGCGTCAGCTACAAACTCTCGAGCTAAACTCGTACCCAGAATTCCCCTCTCCCAGTTACCTCAGATTTCGTTTGCCGCATCGCCATTCGGTCGTGTCAAGCTGCTTCTCTTGCGCTAAGTATAGATATTTGTTGTCAGACTAGTCTAATATAACCTTTTCTGTCAGAAAAGTTTCTAATTTGTTGTCTCTTACCCTATCGCATTTAGCGGCTATATCTTCTTGAGTTTCCTTCTCTTTACTCTGCACTTTTTACCGCGAGGTATTTTCTCACTTACCATCATTGGTAAACCCTTCTTTTCTTCATTACCTTTGGGTATTCTTTCGTACCATTACTGGTACCCTTTCTTCTGTCTCCTTTTTATCATGGCAGATAGAAAAGGTAGTCCAGGATTTAAAAGGTGTTCAGATTGTGAACACAAATTACCTACATCAGATGCACACTCTTTGTGTGTTTATTGCTTGGGTGTGTCTCACTTATCTGTTGACCCGCCCTGTGGTATTTGTAAAAATTTTTCCAATAGAACTTTGATTGAAAGGAAAAATAAGTTGTTGCTGAAGGGATTTCTTAAATCTCCCTTTTCAGAGGCTATTTCTGGGTCGGAGGCTTCAAACCCTCCTAGAGCCCATAAGAAAATATTGGATGATCCTACAAAGGCCAAGTCTCTGCATTCGTCCCCGGCTGGGGACTCCCAACAACCAAGACCTAATAAGGCTAAAATTTCTGCTTCAGAGCTCACTCAGTCGGCCCCAGCGCTTTTGGTGCCTAGACCTTCGACACCAAGGTCTTCGGCGCCATCAGTGATCTCGGCTCCATCTACTGTAGCCTTTACTATATCGGTACCGAGGGGCTCCTCAGTTCCAACTACTGTGCCTACTACATCAGTGCCGACTGTCCAGTCGGCGCAGACCTTGACCACGTTGGCTCCGACATCTTACTTGGAACTGATGCCTCAGTTATTGGCACCAATTTTGTTGGTTCCAGCTTCGGTACCAACAACCACTTCGGCACCGATACTTTTGTCAGTGCAGACCTTGACCTTGGCACCAATAATTTTCTCGGTGCAGACACCCGTAGTCCAGTCTCTCTCTGCACCGTTGTTCTCAGTGTGGACTGGTGAGGTGGGTACCGAGCTTGTCTCTTTTGTGGACAGACCTGTTTCTCCCTCAGTCTCCGTGAGGTCCACTAGAAGCCTTTCTGGACACGACGTGTTGTGTCTTGCGGATCAAGTGCTTCTGGCCAGAGGTATCCTGCCCCCCCCAGGACTTATCCTTCCTTGGGAGGTGATCACCCATCGCCAAAGACCCCTTCTTATTCTCCTCCTTCACTGCCTTTGAAGTCCATTGATATAGCACAGTCTTCCCCCTCTACGGTTCCCTTTATGTATCTCACTAAGGAACTGCACTTGCCTTCGTAGCAGGAGAGTTTTGGTACGACCCGGAATGATAGTTGTGACATGCGTAATTTGTTGTTTGACAGCCATCCGGGGACTCCGGGTCGACAGGCTGAGCCACTTAGGGGAGGGATGAACCCTGTCCTGGACACTCACTCCTCTTCAGGTGGACCAGCCTTCCAACTGATGGAGAAGGCTCTGGCTTCTGCTGGCTATACTGTGCTGTCTATCTCCCTGCCCTGCTCTGGACGGCTGTGTTCACAAGTTGCACCTATCGGACACCGGGCACAAGGGCCTCAGGACATATTCCCACAGGAAACCCCCTTTCCATTGTCTTCCCCAGCTTCCCCCTCTGAGGAAGTTCACCAGAAAAGTTCGTGCAAGAGGAAGCACATGGACTTTACAGAGGAGTCCCTCACTGAAGACACAGACTTTGATGATGGGGAAGGATCCCCTCGGTCACCCTCTGAGGTATCCTTTGGTGATATCCTCGAAATCCTTAAACAGAGAGGTAGCTGGCAGCCCTCTAATCTGACCTCTGAGTCTGTGTTCCTGCAGGCATTTCGCGCCTGGCCCCCTACCTCCTGGGTTACTCCACCTGCCGATGAACTTGTCTGGCTCATTGTGTAGCGTGCGTGGAAGGCTCCTGACACCGTCAAGGCTATTCCCCAGAGGCCAGATCAGCTTTTGTCCCCTCACGCTACGGATACCCATTGGTCTAAAGGTCTTCCTGTGGATGCCCTGGTGGTGGCGGCCGCAACCAAAAAGGATCTGGCGGAAGAAGAAAGCTAGACTGTCCATCCGCCCAACAAAGAGTCCTGGGCTCTGGACAGGATAGGAAAGCGCACCTTTGCATCAGCGACCTTTGCTATCAGGTCCCTGAATTATATGGCACACTTTACCAGGCTTAAAAGGGATGTAATTTCCGAGCTCTCTGAAACCTTGGCTGGTGCCGTGTATGATGAGGTCCGTGAAAAAGTGGCCTCTCAGCTGGCCACCATTGAGTCAATATCTAACTCATCCATGTGACTGATATCTCATGCATCAGAAGGAGCAGCTAGAGAGGCGGTTTCAGCTGTGGTCTTGAGACGACAAGCCTGGATGCGCTTGTGCAATTTCGCGTAAACCTTTAAGGCTTCCTTTCTTAACGCTCCCATTGAAGCCTCTTCGTTGTTTGGACCCAAAGTTAAAAGCACACTGGCCAGATGTGAACAGGATGGTAAGACCCTTTCTGCCGTAGGTGTCCATTATTCTTCCCCTCAACATGCTTTTTCCCAAAACTAAAAGAGTGGGAAGATATGGATCAGGAAGTCTCAGGGTCCTTTCCATGACACACAGGCCGAGTTCTCCCCTAGAGGCAGAGGGGGAAACTCACAGGGAAGACTCCCCTTTCGGGGTAGAGGGAGTCCGCATAACCAGGGTTCCAGGGACTCTTTTCCTGGCCAATCCCACTAGCGCTCCTGAAGAGCGGCCCAACTCCTTTCCTCTGGAGGTGGTTGGGGGTCGTTTCTCCTTGTACCCTTCTGCCTGGCTAACCATCACCACTGATTTTTGGGTACAAAGGATTATAACCAGAGGTTATCATATCCCCTTCGATCTTTGTCCTGTCCCTTTAAAAAACCTTCCCAACGTTCCACCCAGTCAAAGGGAAGAAGCAGCATTAGAGATAGAAAAGCTGCTAAGAAAAAGAGTCATCCAAATAGTCCCTCCAGACCAGATAGGATCTGGATTCTACTCAAGACTATTTTTGGTGCCAAAGAAAACCGGGGACTGGAGACCAATTTTGGATCTCAGTGCATTGAACAAGTTTGTGAGAATACAAAAATTACGCTTTTGGAAAAAGACGATTGGATGTGCTCGATAGATCTTCAAGATGCGTACTACCACATAAAAGTGGACAGGCCATCAAGAAGATTTCTGTGGTTCCGTGCGGGAGCCCGTCACCACCAGTTCAGAGTACTGCCCTTTGGACTCTCTACAGCCCCCAGAGTGTTCACAAAGTGCATGGCAGTCATCACAGCTCACTTGCGACTACAAGGATTCCAGGTGTTTCCATACCTAGACGACTGGCTCATCTTTGCCCCACCAGACATCTATTGGAAGAAGCCCTGGCATACTCTCTCCTTGCTGCACAAAGGCTAGGCATAACCATAAACTGGCAAAAATCCATTCTCACCCCTTTTCAGCCCACAGAATTCATAGGGGTCATCTTGGATACAACGAATTGCAGAGCATCCATTCCTAAGCACAGAATTCTAAGGATAAATCAACAACTGATCCCAATCCTTTCAAGGGAGAAATCCACAGCTCACTCTGTCCTACAACTGTTGGGTTCCATGGCAGCCTCCATCACCATTGTCCCCGTAGCCAGATTTCATATGAGGCTTCTACAATGGCTACTACTCACCCAATGTTATCCTTTTCAGCATCCTCTTTCAGCCAAGATTCGAGTAACCCACAGGTGCATACAGGATTTAAATTGGTGGATGACCCACAACCCGTCACAGTGGTCTCGTCCCTTCTCCCCCCAGCAGTCCAAGGCTACAGTGACCACGGATGCCTCCCTGATGGGGTGGGTTGGGGGGCTATGTCAGGGACAGACAGTCCAAGGTACTTGGTCCGTATTGGAGGCCCAACTGCATATAAATGTTCTAGAGATGAGGCCGGTGCTTCTGGCGTTGCAAGCATTCCATCCCCTGCTGCTGTCTGGGATGATTGCGATACAATCAGACAACATGGCGGTGGTCTGGTGCATCAACAAACAAAGTGGAATCAGATCTTACCTCCTTTGTCGAGAGGCCTTGATGATATGGCAATGGGTGATGGCTACCAACCGTTTTCTTCTAGCAATGCACATTCCCAGGAGTTCCAACGTGATAGCAGTCAGACTCAGCAGGTGCATTCTACAACCTCACGAGTGGTCCCTCAATCCGATGATAGCAGTGGAGATCTTCCACCGCTGAGGCCATCCTTGCTGTGACCTCTTTGCATCCCCGACCAACTACAAATGCAGCAACTACTATGCCCTGATTACCCCTCTGGGACAGTCACCCAGGGACGCTCTTGTCCACGATTGGCTCTCGGGTCTTCTTTATGCATTCCCACCTATTCCCCTCATTCACCAGTTTCTGAAGAAAGCCCGTTGGTTGAAGAGCAAGGTGATCCTCATAGCACCATATTGGCCTCGTCAGATTTGGTTCCCCTTCCTTTGGCCTCACCTGCTAGATCAACCATGGATTCTCCATCCAACCCCAGAGTTGATCTCACATCCACAGAACCTGATTCATCCCAACTTGGGCAGCCTGAAGCTCACAGCTTGGTTCCTCCAATTCCCTTGATTGCCAGGCAGAATGATCTTTCTTTACCAGTATGGGACATTCTTATTGCATCTCATAAGTCTTCCTCTAGAATTACTTATCTAAGCAAATGGAAAAGATTTACCTGTTGGCTGAAAGAAAAACAAGTAGATCCCTTCTCAGCACCGGTGTCGATAATACTAGAGTATCTGACCGACCTATTTCAATTGGGTCTGTCGGCCTCTACCATTAGAGTTCATTTGGCTGCAATATCTAATTTCCATGAGGGTGTCCAAGACTCCTCTCTTATGTCACACAAATTATGCAAGACCTTCATAAAAGGTGTGATTCATTTGAAGCCCCTTTTTAGAGAACCTGTTCAACCATGGGACCTGTCATTAGTTCTACAAACTCTGACAATGCCACCCTTCGAACCAGCTTCTTCTTGCGACCTCAAATATTTGCCATGGAAAACCTCGATCTGAAGTAATTAACTTCATTTGTGCATCAACCTATGGGTTATCGGATCCATATCGGATCCGAGCCGACAGTTTCCAACAGCTAAGATCCGAGCTCCAAGCTCCTCCCCCTTACCCATAACTCCCTGCCATCCCTTCCTGACCTCAGATCTAGTTTGCCGTGGTTACTACCAGCAGCTTGATCTCGAGCTTCGAGTTGGTTTTCTGAAAGAAAAAATCTTTTCTTGTAAAATAGATAAATTTTTTGAGTGAGTTTGTGTCGAGTTCCTATCCTTAGTTTTTAGTGTAATTGTTAGCCTTTCCTCCCCCGTTTCTCTCAGCATTAAGGTGTATGTGTATGTGTGTGTGTGTGGTTTTGGGGCCTAGCGTGTGTGTTTTTAGTTGGGATGTCTGAGGCCGCCAAACTTTCTTTTCCAAGTGTACCGAGTGTGGCCATAAGCTTTCCCTGGCTGATGGCCACACTCGGTGTGTGATATGCCTTGGGGTTGAACACCTGTCTTCTGGATGCTCTATTTGTGCAGTGTTCAACCCCAGGGCTATCAGGGACCAGAGGTTGAAGCTGATTCTGGCGGGACTCCTGCCCCCGGACTCGGCTCCATCCTCTGGTCCCTCCGTGGCTTCTGCCTCTGCTGCGGCAATGCCGATGGATGCTTCCCTTCCTCTGGCCGGGACTCAACCTCCCACCTTGGGCCAAGAGGATAGGGAAGCCAGGAGGGAGAAGCGCAGAGAAAAACACAAGAGGCGGGCCGAGGCCTCCACTTCGGCCCCGCCAGCCAAGCGAGCTTCTCCCCCTGGGACGTCCGGACCTTCTCCTTCCCGGCTCCGTTCCCCCAGCTTTTTCACCGGGACCGGAGGAGGATGAGGCCCAGTCTCCTTCGAGGTCATCGAGGCGGCACTCCCGTCCTGCCTCTGTGGCCTCTTCCAGATCCACAAGAAGCCTAACAGATGCAGACTTGGACTGGATGATGAGAAGGTTCCTCCAGGCCCAGCTGCAGATGGGAGTGCTCCTGCCTCCCGCCTCTGGGGGGGGGGAGCTCGACCCCTTTTTTCACCCTGATTGCTCCTTCCCTGACCTGCTTTCCGGGTTCGGGGTCAATGGAGCCAAGTAGTGTCGGAGCCGGGGGAATGTCGGCGCCAATGGAGTCGGGTACTTCGGCGCCGACAGTGCCCTCGAGCCTGTCGGGTCCCTTTTCTTTGGATCCAGGCTCTCGGAGCCGAGAGTTGAGCTTCGGTTCCGAGGTGGTCAGTATGCCTTCGGCTCCGAGGAGGTCAGAGCATACTGGCCCTTCGGATCTGATCGCTTCGGCTCCGGCCCTGATCTGCTCATCGGATCCGAAGGAGGGTCTGCTCTCGGATCCTAGAGAGAGTGGCTCTCCAGCATTCAAAGTGGTGGAGAGGGTTCTGTCGAGGGACTCCAGGCCCCCGGCCTTAGCTACCGCTCCATGCTGCACTCCCCCGCAAACGGGTCTGACTTCCATCACCCGGCCCCAGGGACAGCCTGCTCAGTTGTCCCAGATCATTCCCTTGTTGGAACAGGATGTGGTTGGTGAGGCCTCCTCGGACAGCCCCCCCGAGGAGGTTCCTCACAAACGCAAGTGCAAAAGGAGTCACTTGGACTCCCCTGAGTCCTTAACAGAGGACATGGATTTGGAGGAAGGGGAAGGTTCCCCAAGATCACCCCCCGAAGACGTCTCATTTGGAGACATCATAGAGATGCTCAGGATCGGGGGGGGGTGGTCTTCCCCAAAGCCTACCTCGGACGAGTCCATGTTCCTGGAGGCATTTGAAGCAGGCCTGTCTACCTCTTGGGTGTTCCCTCCGGCCGATTCCCTGGTAGATTTGATCACTACCAGGGCCTGGAAGGAGCCAGACACTGTGGAGCCCGTCCCTAAGAGGCCCGGCAGAATTCTCAGCCCCCCTTCAGACAGGTCTCATTGGAGCAAGGGAAGCCCTGTAAATGCCATGTTGGTGGCGGCGGCCACCAAAAGGGAACTGGCCCAAGAGAGTCCCTCGGTCCATCCCCCTGGCAAGGAGTCTCGGGCGATGGACCGTTTGGGGAAGCGGATGTTTGCTTCAGCCACCTTCTCCATAAGGTCGCTGAACTACATGGCACACGTCATACGGCTCCAGCGAGATCTTATTAAAGAATACGCCGGGTTGCCCCCAGAGTCCATGTCAGTGGAGGACAAGCAGGTGTACTCTACCCGAATGGCCACTCTCAGGTCGATTTCCAATACCTCTATGCGGCTACTGTGCCATGCTATGGAAGGGGCCGCTAGAGCTAGCGGAGCGGGCATCATAGTAAGGCGACAGGCCTGGCTCCGCCACTGTGATTTTGCGGAACCCTTCAAGGCATCATTCGCCCCGTTTGATGGTTCTGCCATCTTTGGCAAGACCGTACGCAACACCTTGGTCCAGAACGAGAGAGACGGGAAGACGTTGTCTGCCATCGGAGTCCGCTTCTCTGCTCCCCAGAGGTCCTTCTCAAAGAACCAAAAGGGACAGAAGAAGATGTGGTTCCAAAAGTCTCAGCAATCCCATTTTGCTCCGGACTCCCCATCCTTCAGAGGCAGAGGAGGACAGGGTGGACGCCGCCCTAGAGGCAGAGGGGGCCCAAAGAACTTTGGGTCCAGAGAACCTTTCTCTGATCGGCCCACGCAGCAACCCTGAGGGGTTACCTGACTGCTCCACTCTGGAGGCAGTCGGGGGGCATTTCTCGAAGGACCTAGCAGCTTGGGAGTCCATCATGACAGACCGCTGGGTGCTTCGGATTATATCCAGAGGCTACGAGATTCTGTTTTTCCATTCCCCTCTCAGACCCAAGTGCTTCCCCGATGCCTCACCCGATCAGAAGGAGGCTGCAGCTACAGAAATTCGGCAGCTGCTAGAAAAATGAGCGATCCAGCACGTCCCCCCAGACCAATAAGGATCATGCTTTTACTCCAGGTTCTTCTTGGTGCCAAAAAAAGACGGGGGACTTAGGACCGATACTCGACTTATCCCTCTTGAACCTGGCAATAGCCAAAGAAAAGTTCCGGATGGTCACTCTTCAATCCATTCTCCCCCTCTTGCAGGAGAATGACTGGATGTGCTCCATAGACCTCAAGGATGCGTACTACCACATCTTAATGGACAGACGATCCAGGAGGTTTCTCCACTTCAGGCTAGGAGCCAGCCATTACTAATTCAGGGTCCTCCCCTTTGGTCTCACCACAGCCCCCAGGGTGTTCACCAAGGTGTTAGAGGTGGTAGCGGCCCACCTGAGACTGCAGAGAATACAGGTCTTCCCTTACCTGAACGATTGGCTCCTGACCGCCCCCACAAGGCATCTACTCTCCACAGCCAGGGAGTTCTTCCTTCGCCTAGCTCCCCGGCTGAGAATCACGATCCACGCTGGAAAATCCTCCCTACTCCCAACTCAGGTCATAGATTTTATTGGAGCCAGGTTGGACACAAACCAGCTCTTAGCCTTCTTAACTCCGGACCATATTCGATCCCTAAGACTTCATGTGCAGGCCATTCTTCATTGTCCGACCCCTCCGGCGGAACTGGTCCTGAGGGCCCTGGGCTCGATGGCGGCTACCATCAATCTCCTTCCCATGGCGCACCTAAATATGAGAATTCTGCAATGGACCCTCCAAGTCCAATGGTCCTTCCTGCGTTATCCCCTGAGCTATCCTGTCCCTCTCAGCAGGGTTTGCAGGAGCACCCTCTTATGGTGGCTCCAGTTTCCGGACCTCCAAAAGGGGCGCCCCTTCTCTATGTCCCCTCCCCTAGCCACGGTGACCACAGACGCCTCTTGCCTCAGGTGGGAGGGCATTGTTGCGGCAGGACTGTCCAAGGCATGTGGAACAAGACGGAGACCTCACTGCATATCAATGTCCTGGAGATGAGGGCGGTGCGGTTAGTGTTGCAAGCACTTCAGAGCCTTCTTCCTGTCGGGACTATTGCTATCCAAACGGACAACATGTCTGTCGTTTGGTATATCAACAAACAAGGGAGAACCAGGTCCTATCCACTTTGTCGAGAGGCCATGAGAGTTTGGGAATGGACGATTTCCACCAACCGCTTTCTCATAGCGATGCACATTCTGGGCCGGTCCAACATCCTAGCGGACAAATTGAGTCGCACCATCCTCTCGCCGTATGAGTGGTCTCTGAATCCCAAAGTAGCGAAGCAGATCTTCTCCAAATGGGGTCAACCTTGTTGCGATCTTTTCACCTCTCCTTCAAACACGAAGTGTAACACCTACTTCGCTCTAATTCCCCCACCCGGGGAATCACCAAGAGACGCTCTGGTGCATGCTTGGCCTCCCGGTCTACTTTATGCTTACCCGCCTCTTCCCCTGATGCTGAAATTTCTGCAGAAAGCCAGACGGTTGGGGGGCACAATAATCCTCATTGCACCATTCTGGCCTCGTCAGGCATGGTTCCCTTATCTGTGGTCGCATCTAGTGAATCCTCCCTGGATTCTAGATCCTGCCCCAGATCTGATATCTCACCCCTTGGGTCTACCAACCCCGAACCTGGACAACCTCAAGCTCACTGCTTGGTTGATCCAGTTCCACTGTTAGTTCGGACTCCCGGTATCTCTTCCCCGGTCAAAGCGATCCTAGTGGCGGCTCACAAGCCGTCTACTAGGAAAGTTTATCGTAGCAAATGGAAACGTTTTTCTATTTGGGCAGAACATCAGAATCTGGATCCTTTCACAGCTCCGTTACCAGCTGTGCTGGAATTTCTATCGGGACTGTTTGAGAAAGGTGCTAGCTCTTCCACAGTCAAAGTACAGTTGGCAGCAGTCACTCATTACCACGTTGGATGTGATCTTGGCCCTTTGACCTCATCCAGATTGTGTAAGGCCTTCTTAAAAGGCACCTTCCTACTAAGACCTCCGATGAAGGATGTGATCCCTCCTTGGGACTTATCGCTGGTACTCCCGGCCTTAACAGCTTCTCCCTTTGAGCCTGCTGCCTCGGTAGATCTTAAATTCTTATCCTGGAAAATGGCTTTTCTAGTCGCTATTACTTCAGCGAAAAGGGTTTCGGAGCTTCAAGCCCTTTGTGCTAAGCCTCCGTATTTGACTTTCCACAAGGATAGGGTATTCCTCAGGACCAATCCCTCTTTTCTTCCCAAAATTGCTTCCGAGGCTAACATTAACCAGTCTATTAATTTGCCAGTCTTCTTTCCCAATTACCAAAATAAAGGTGAATACAAGTTACACTCTTTGAATGTACACAGACAGTTGAGATTTTATTTGCACAGGACAGCCAGTTATAGATGTTCAGATCAGCTGTTTGTGTCCTTTGCTAAATCCAATTTGGGGAAAGCTGTTTCTAAAGTCACACTATCTAGATGGATCTCTCAGTGTATTCTCTTGGCTTATGAGAATTCTGGCGGGCCTGCTCCTCAGGGAGTCCATGCCCATTCAACTCGGTCTGTTTCTACCTCTGTGGCTTTTCGAGCTAGAGTTTTGTTGGATGACATTTGCTTGGCTGCCACGTGGGCCTCTTCTCACACTTTTATAAACCACTATAAGTTAGATCTGGTTTCCAGAGGGAGAGTGTCCTTTGGCTCCGCAGTGCTCCAAAACATCCTTCCTTAAGGGCCTCCCAAGATTCAGGTAGCTGGGGACTCTGTCCCATAGGTTGATGCACAAATGAAGTTAACTACTTCAGATTAAGAAGTTATGTACTCACCATAACGTTCCATCTGAGTAGGTAAACATCATTTGTCAGCAACCGTCCCTCCCTCCGTCCCCCTGTCCTCTTCGGATGTTCTTGATATTCCTGCTTCACGGTAGATTGTACCCAATTTACCCTAGACAGGTGGTGATTGCAAGCCTTGCTTTTAGGCAAACTCGATCTGAGGTCAGGAAGGGATGGCAGGGAGTTAAGGGTAAGGGGAAGGAGCTTAGAGCTCGGATCTTAGCTGTTGGAAACTGCCGGCTCGGATCCGGTATGGATCCGATAACCCATAGGTTGCTGACAAATGAAGTTTACCTACTCAGATGGAACGTTATGGTGAGTACATAACTTCTTATTTTTGGTCGCCATTACTTCTGTCAGACGTATCTCTAAGCTTCAAGCTTTATGCATCAAGAGTCCATACTTGATTTTTCATAGAGATAGAGTGTCTTTGAGAACTAATCCTTCATTTCTGACAAAAGTGATCTCTGAGATGTCCATTAATCAAACCATTGAATTGCCTGTTTTCTTTCCCAATCATTCAAACAGAGGAGAGTATTGCCTACATACCCTAGATATTCACAGGCAAATCCGCTTCTACTTGAACAGGACTAGGTCCTCTCGTACATCTGACCAGTTATTTTTGGCCTATTCTGGACCTAGATTAGGATCTGCTGTTGCTAAGGTCACATTGGCCAGATGGTTGAAAGACTGTGTGACCTTCATTTATACACAACGTAATATCCCATTGCCTACTACCATGAAAGCTCATTTGACAAGGTCGGTGGCAACTTCTGCTGCCTTTCATGCCAGAGCTTCTTTACATGACATGTGCAGCTGCAACTTGGGCTACGCCTCATACCTTCATCAATCATTACAAATTGGATTTGGCCTCCAGGGGAAGAGCATCTTTTGGTTCTATGGTGCTCAGGAATGTCCTTCCATGAGACCCTCCCAGGAATAAAGGTAGCTGGGGACTCTGTCTCATACGTAAGGAATGAACGAGGGTTAAAAATATCAGATAAAGAAGTTATGTCTTACCATAACGTTCCATCTGTATTGTTGATCCTCGTTCAGTCATTACGACCCTCCCTCCTTCCCCTCCTGTGGCTTCTAGTGGATTTCACCATCCGGTTCTCTTAGGTCATTTGACCAAAGGTAGCCTCTACCTTCTTTTGACTTGGAAACTCAGTCTGAGGTAACAGGGAGAGGGGAATTCTGGGTTAGAGTTTAGCTCGAGAGTTTGTAACTGAGGCAAGCTTGGAAGATGGCCGGCTTGGTTCTGAGGTCGGAACCGATACCCCATACGTAATGACTGAACGAGGATCAACAATACAGATGGAACATTATGGTAAGACATAACTTCTATTTTTTATTCTTCTGGATCTCCATGTTTGCATTAAATGTATTTAGCTAATGGTCCACGTGCCCAAGGCTCCCCTGTGGATACTGAGTATTTTGTTAGAAAGACTACTCATTCCTCACATAAACTGTTGCATTAGCTAAGAACCCTGAATTTACTGAGGTCTTACACTTATTAATTTTAAAAGTGTAATCCCATCCTCTAGATGTAAGTTGAGAACATAAGAAACTGATATATGCTAAGTTCTTCATCTCAGTGTGCTCTAAAAGCAAGTCACAGTTTGCTATGCATATACCTGCAACTAATAGAATAAAGCCCTGTCTGTTCTACTCTTGCATTTTATGGAAGATATTTCAAATCAAGATATTGTCTGGTATATTTACCTGTATATCTTTTAAAATATGCAGATTCCCCTTACTATAATCACAAAACAATGAGTTGTATTCTATTATTGGCCATACATAAGCTGCAAATAATTTTGTCTTCAAGGCACTGGCTTTTGAGAAAAAGTTCTTCATAAATTAACCCGAATACTCTTGTTGCTTTAGATGTAGATATTTGTGTTTTATTTCTAAATGTTAAGTTATTGCACATAGTAATCGTAAAATCTTTGTAATCTGGTCATAAAATATCAGCCATCCTCAAACTAACAGTTGCTCTTATAGATGGCTTTCCAAAATATAAGACCCCCGTACTTGTCCTTATTAAGATTTAAACCTCATTCTTTTGGCTAAGCAACTACATTCATAAAATAATTTTTAAATTTATATACAGTTGCTGGACATGTTATAAAGGTACCAAATTTTGATATTGTCAGCATATTTTGCTAGACAGGAAGATATAATAAAACTTTATTAAATATAATAAGCCCTAAAACAGATCCCTTGGGGACTTCCATTTGGATAAGCTCTCAGTCAGAGTAAGCAAGCAATAATGCCCAAAATGGTGTGTTACTGTGTAAACAATTTTGCCTAATGTTTCAAACTTACTGTAGTATATGTAAATGGTGTTGGAGGAAGTATTTTACATCCAAAATACAATGTTTTTAAAACATATCCATTTATATACTTCATTTTTTGGGGGGGGGGGGGTCCCTTAGTCCTAAAATGTGTGGTTTGTTGCCAGTCATTGTGGACTGAAGTCGCTACATAATGACAAACATTTGAGTTTCAGACTTTATGTCCTACAGAAAATGCATGCTAAAACAACTCCTGTTATTCAAGTAACTTTATAATTTTGTATGCGCAATATTTCTTTGTTACTATTTTTTTAGCTATTGTGCACCGTTTATTTTAGGCTTTATTCAGATTTCTTGAGCTAAGAGGTGGAGAGGTATGCAAACTGCTTAACTGGTGCTGCCACTGCTCGATCTTAGCCCCCCCAACAGAAACACAGTTGTGCTTCAGAAAATGCATGCTAACACAAATCCTATTATTCTAGCAAGTTTGCAGTTTTATAAGAGTAATATCTGTTCTTATTTTGAACTGTTGTGCCTCCTTTATTTTAGGCTGTATCCAGATAACTTGAGCTAAGAGGCCAAGAGTTATGCAAACCTCAAATGCTTCTGCTGCTACTGTCGCTCTCTCACACTTTACATACACACATGCATACATATGTGCACACATTTGCTCTTATTCATGCAAGTACTCTGTAGATCAGAGCGTGTGCATGTACCTTTAAGAAGCATTTCCTGATGTAGGCATGTGCATGTAAATACTGAGCAAATGGCGGCAGTGCCATGTTGAGAGAACAGCCATAGTGTTGACATGTATGAGTGTGGAAGTCAGTCTATTTATAAGTTTATTTAAGTTTAAGTTACAAAGCCTCATTTCTGATGTGTTTGTGTGTAATAAATCTGCTTGAAGAGAACCCACGAATGTTCGTCTGTTTTATCCTGACCAGATGAGTGACATGGTGTCAGAACCAGGATTAGAAGAGCTACTTCTCCAAGCCATGAGGTGCAGAGTTGAAGGTGAAGGCAGACTAAGCAGCTGGAGTGAAATGGAGTACAGACAAACAAAAAAGGGCCAGAAATGAGCTAAAGGTAAAGAAAACTGACAAATTATTTATTTGGCCAAGAAAATGAAATGGCATATTTATAAGGCATTAAACGCATTATTAATTAAACGAGTACCACAAAAGCAGATTATTAATCAAACAAAAGCACAAATCGCATTATTAATTAAACAAAATGTTCAAAACCATGATATTTGAAAAAACTAGCAACACTATTCATGTGGGGCTCAGAATTATCTTTGGTTTGCATAACAAGCATGTTTAAAGTAAAATGGGCACAAGAAAAGTACAATGAGCGGGATAAGAGGTTAAAAAGACATAAGTACAGTAAAAGGGCAAATTAGGCTTGAAGGGCAAGGCAACTGCATGTTTTTTAGTAAAAGACCGTGTTTGGGCACAAACTACTATTTCGCATTGACTGAAGCCATTCAAAGCATAACTAGAGTTGTTTGAAGTATCTCAGAGTGTGCAAAGTGTTTGCAGAGTATGTGCGTTATTATGGTGCCATTATTTCAAAGTACAGTTATATTGCAAAGTGCAGTCAAAGTACAGCCATTTCAAAAAATTTTCTTGTGCTGTGTGCATTTATTCGCAGAAAACCGCCATTTCAGAGTGTTTCTTATACTGCGCAGAGATATTTCGCAAAGTACAGCCATTTTGAAAGGTTTATGTACTGTGTACAGTTTATTTGTAAAGTGCAAATGTCTCCAAGTGTTCCCTACTCTGAACTTCTTCTGCCATGTACAGTTTATTCGAAAAGTACAGTCATTTTGAAATATTTCTTACACTAATAAGTAGTGGTTTCACAAAGTACAGTGATTTCAGAGTGTTCTTGTGCTACGGAGACTTATTTGGCATAGTACAGTTATTTTAAAGAGTTTGTTGGGGTATTGGGCATAATTACAAGTACTGGCATAAAGTTCTGGCATATATATGTATTTATATATGTATGTTTGTACATGATTTCAAGCACCTTCACTACTGTGTGTTGATATAACAGAGGCATTTCACAGACCAGGTCCACTTGTGTTTGATCATAATATAGCAGAAAAGTAAAGGGTATTCGAGCAGGAATAGGATATTTTCATACAAGCAGCTTTTTCTGACAAAGATGCACGTACAAGGGCATTAATTTTACTTAAATTAGCTGTGACAGAAGCCATTGAAAGAGAGTGTTCATTTGTGTATGCACCAGAAGTATATGCAGGAGAAGTGCAAAACAGTCATATTGTGGTACTAGCTGAATCAAGAAAGGACCATGAGAACTTAAAATGTAAATTTAGAGAAATGTGCAACCCCCAGACAAATGTTACATTAGAGAGGCACTTATTTTATACAAGAGACCAAAAGCCAGGTGAAACTTTTGCAGCTTATATCACTGACCTGAGAAACAAAGCTAAAAGTATAGATCTGGTGGCTTGAAAGATGAGTTAATAAAGGACAGGCTTGTGTGTGGTATTAATAGTGCTGTAGTGAGAAAGATCTTGCTTTGTGACAGTGATTTAATGTTGAGTAAAGCCATAGAGATTTGTCAAATGCATGAGCTCACAGAAAGGCAAGCAAGTATGCTTACAAGTGATAAGAGCATGATTTCAACATCCTCTAGAGCAAACATAGACAGCATGCAACACATGGCAAGCAGAAACAGGCCTAAGCACATGGCAGCAGCAACCTCTGTAGGTATGGCAAGTTCCAAGATTATCTCAGTAAAAAGGGCTCAGTATAAGAGTGAGTCAGCAAAACCCAAGTCAAGTCTTGTTAACTGTTGTAATTGTGGAGCCAACCATGAGTCTAAAAGAGAGAAGTGCTTAGCATTTGTCAGTAATGCCACAAATGTAAAAAAATTGAACCATTGTCAAAAGTTTTGTAACTTAAGCAAGCATCATTCAGTTATTAAGAAAGGAGCTCAAAGCAGACACTGGTTCAGGGTGTAATGTAATGTCAGCAGAAACATTTGCTAAAGTGAAAGCTGGTGAGCAACTTAATTTGGTAAGCTGTGCTAAGCTTGTTGCTTATGGAGATGAAGAGATGCAAACCGAAGGCTCAGTAATGCTTTCATGCTGTTCTGCTGGGAACAGTTAAAGCTTGCAATTTTATGTGGTCCAGAGACCCGTGCAGTCATTGTTAGGTCTGAGACAGTTTGAGAAAGAAACTGCTTTCTTTTACCAAAGAAGTACATGATGTAAGCACATGTCCCAGTTCCAGCTTTAGTGATGCTATTTTCTCAGAGTATGCTGGTTTTCAATGACAAGCTAGGCAAACTTCCAGTTGTGTACTCCATGAAAGTAGACCCAGACATCAGTCCAGTGGTCAAACCAGCAAGGAGAATCCCAATAGCTATGCAGAAGAAAGTCAAGGTCAAGTTAGACAAAATGGTGCAGCAAGGTGTGATTTGTGCAGTCACAGATCCAACTGAGTGGGTGTCATCCATGGAAGCTGCTCGTAAGAAATATTCAGATGAAATCAGAATATGCATTGACCCAAGAGACTTGAACAAGGCATTAAAAAGACCTCATCATCATATGCTTATAGTCGAGGAGATTACAACCCTCATGCCAATTGCCACTGTTTTTTTCTGTCTTTGATGCAAAGAGTTTGTTTTGGTAAGTGATGCTTGATCACAAATCTTCACTACTGACTATATTCAGTACCCCATTTGATAGATACAGATTCCTCAGGATGCCTTTTGGAATAAATTCTGCCCATGAAGTCTTCCTGCATGCAGTAGAGCAAATGTTTTCAGGCTACTGTGTGCAGTAATAGTTGATGATTTACTGGTTGGAGGTAATGGTGAAGCAAAGCATGACAGAAACCTAATGAAAATTCTGGACAGAGCACGTGAAGTGAACTTTAAGCTCAATCCTCTGAAGTGCAAATTCAGATTACCAGAAGTTACTTATGTAGGTCATTTATTTACCAGTACATGCTTACGACAAGATCCTTCTAAACAAGCAACCATTCTTGAGATGCCAGCTCCAGACAATGTCCAAGCCTTATAGCATTTTCTTGGTATGGTTAATTATTTGGGCAAATTTATCCCTGAGGTTAGTGAGTTATCGGCACCTTTAAGAGAGCTGGCACACAAAAATGTTGCATGGTCATGGTTAGAACAACACCAGAGAGCATTTGATAACCTCAAACAGCAAATTGCTAACCTGCCTACATTAAGATATTATGATGTTCACAAACCAGTAGTTCTTTCCTGTGATGCTTCAAAGTTCGGTCTTGGTGCAATTATTCTTCAGTAGAGCAGATCTGTTGCCTACGCATCTAGAACTCTTACCCAAACTGAGATGCAGTATGCTTAAATCGGGAAGGAACTTTTGGCAGTTGTGTTCACATGTTCGAAGTTCCATGATTGTATTTATGGCCGAGCTATCCAGATAGAAACTGGACCATCGACCTTTAGTCACTATTTTAAAGAAGCCTATGCATTCTGCTCCAGCAAGACTACAAGGAATGATGCTCAAGCTGCAAAAGTACAGTTTTGAAATGGTCTGTACAAAGGGTAAACTTCTTTATCTGGCTGATACCTTATCCAGATCACCCAGAAATACTACAGAACAGCTTGATGCAGAGAATTTTGACTTTGATGTCATGGAAGTGCATTATTTTTCTACCACTTCCTCAGTGTAGGATTTCCATCAAAGCAAGCATGTGTACCACCAGAAGTGCAGCATTACTTTCCATACAGAGATGAGATGCTGATAGAAGATGGTATCATTTTCAAAGGTCCAAAAGTTGTTCCTACTTCCTTACGACGTGAATACATTCAGATTTTACATTGTGGCCTCCCAGGTACCGACTCTACCAAAAGAAGGGTGGGAGGACTAGTATTTTGGCCTTCTCTATCAAAATACATTGATAAGGTGCTTTCTTCTTGTACAGTATGCAACAGAAATAAGCTACATTTGCAAAAGGAGACACTTCAGCTAAGCCAAATTTCTGAACTACCTTGGTCAACAGTAGCAACTGACATATTTCAGTGGAACAATCATCATTACTTAGTGTTGGTAAACTCTTATTCGAACTGGTTTGAGATCGATGTGCTGCCTAACCTAATGTCTAGTGCTGTTATTACTAAGATGAAACGTCATTTCTCAGTTCATGGTAGTCCACACAAAGTTAGTTCTGGCAGCAGTTCTCAGTTTACCAGTCAATTGTTTCAGAGATTTTGGTACCCAGTTTACCAGTCGATAGTTTCAGAGATTTACAAAAGACTGGGACTTTATTTATTTATTTTTTATTTTTATTTTATTTTACATTTGTTAACCGGGCTAGTCCAACTGGATATATTTCCATTTTCAGCACAGGCCCGGGGAGAAAAGCTCCACAGTAACATTTAAATGTTTATAATGTACAATTTTGTGAGAAAAAGGAAACATGAAAGTGTAAGACAAACAGTACATGAGAGAACAGTAGTTCCAAAGTCAATACTATCTAAGAAACAATACCATATAGAAAGAGAAATATTTACACCAATATAAAAATAATACAATCGTTAGAAATCAGTAGAGAGCCTTAGCTACAGTAAAATAAGCTAATTAAGAAATACAGGAACTTTGAAAGGAATAAGATACTCCCTACAGAATGTATGTGAGGTTGTTAACAAATATGTTCACAGATAGTTCATCTCCTATTCTTAGGAAATAGTTTAAAGTAGTTTACGCTACTAAGGGGTAAGTAGTGTTTGAAAAAGTAAAGGGGTGGGAGGATATAGAAACATGGCAAAAAAGAATGCAGACAGTTAGTCAGGGTAACAACAAGGGCATAACCAGTTAGTTATAAGATGTTGCTTCAGCCTTTGTTTAAAGAGTGGGAAGGAGGGAAGTGCAGTTAGATCTGATGGCAACATGTTCCAGAATTTTCCAGTAGTATTTGAAAACAAGGGGTCACCTGCCATTTTATTAGATTTGGTATTGCTAGCCAGTAGTTCAGTGGAGGAGCATAAGGAGTTGAGGTTTACATAGGGGGTAACAAGGTTAGTGAGTATCGGTGAGTTCTTGGGCTGGTACAATACCCTATGAATAATGGTAAGTTGGGAGAGTATCAGAATGTTGTGGAGGAGCGTAAGGAGTTGAGGTTTACATAGGGGGTAACAAGGTTAGTGAGTATCGGTGTGTTCTTGGGCTGGTACGATACCCTATGAATAATGGTAAGTTGGGAGAGTATCAGAATGTTGTGGAGGAGCGTAAGGAGTTGAGGTTTACATAGGGGGTAACAAGGTTAGTGAGTTGAGGTTTACATAGGGGGTAACAAGGTTAGTGAGTATCGGTGTGTTCTTGGGCTGGTACAATACCCTATGAATAATGGTAAGTTGGGAGAGTATCAGAATGTTGTGGAGGAGCGTAAGGAGTCGAGGTTTACATAGGGGGTAACAAGGTTAATGAGTATCGGTGGGTTCTTGGGCTGGTACAATACCCTATGAATAATGGTAAGTCGGGAGAGTATCAGAATGTTTTTTAGTTCATGCCAGTTAAGTTGCTTTAATTTCAGACAGTGATGGGTTCTGAATGGGTTCCCAGTGGCAAACCTTGCAATATTATTATAGGAGTTAGTTTAAGTGAGATTACTTTTCTTCAGGTTGGTGTAAATGGGGGAAGCATAGAGAAGAGTGGAGATTAAATGGGAGTGGGCAATAGTAGCTCTGTCTGTTGCTGTTAAGAATGGTTTTATTCTATATAGGGAGCCTAATTTTCTATTTACAGATTTTATAGTGTTATTGATATGATTATCAAATGTAAGGTTACTGTCAATTAAGACTCCTAATAGTTTAGTGGTAGAGTCTGGGGTTATAATGGTGCCATTATTTGATTTGATAGAGAAATTGATTGGGGGGACTTACTGTTAGGTGTAAAGAGTAATAGCTTGTTTTTTTGGCATTCAAAAGGAGGCAACATTTTAGGAACCATGCCTCGACTGAGTTGAATACTATCTGAGTTAGGGATTGTAGTGCAGATGTGGAGTTGGCAGAACATATGAGTGTGGAATCATCTGCATATTGTATGCAAGTAGCTTGAGGGATTGCTAAGGTAAAGGTTGTTGATGAACACTGAGAATGGAAGTGGGCCGAGAATGGAGCCCTGAGGTACTCCAAGGGAGACTGGTAGGTAGGAGGATAGTTTATTCTCCCAAAGGACTGCTTGTTTCCTATTGTTAAGGTAGGACTTAAACCAATGAACAGCCTTGGTGTCAAGAGCAAGGGATTCAAGAGTTTTTAGGAGTAGTGGGTGGTTGACCATGTCAAAAGCTTTTGACAGATCAATAAAGAGTGCAGATGAGAGGAAGTTGTTACAGTTTTTATCGATAGAGTCAGTGAAAGATAGGAGGGCTGTGGTGGTACTATGAAATGGCCTGAAGCCATGCTGACAATTAGCTAATATATTATGTTGGGTTAGGTGGTTGATAAGTTGATGGTGAATACATTTTTCCATAACTTTTGCTAAGGGTGATGAGTGCTATTGGCCTATAGTTGGAATACTCATTGGAGTTTCCACTTTTATGTAGAGGGATAATGTGGGAAATTTTCCAGATATCTGGGATGGTTCCTTCATTTATGGTTCTGTTTATAAGGATGGATATAGGATATGCAACTGCTTTGGCTGCTTTTTGCAGGTATTCAGATGGTATTTGGTCTGCAGAGGGAGTACATGGCTTTAGTTTATGTAAAAGTTTTTGGATATATGTGGTAGCGATGGGTTGTAATTGGAATGTAGGGTGAGTATTAGGTAAAGAGGTTTGGAAATTAGAGTTGTTAGTGGACAGTTGGGAGGCTAGAGATTTTATGGTGTCGGTGAAGAAGGTATTAAAGGCATTGGCAGTTTGAAGGGAGGTATTGTTATCAGCCCCAAGAGGAGGTGGTGTACTGGAATGGCCTGGGTGTAGGAGTCTATTAACACTAGACCAGAATTTTTGTGGGTTGTTTTGGTGAGATTGCTGTAGGTTACAATAGTAGTTTTTTTTGTCAGTCAGTATAGCTTTTTTAGTGGTATTCCTTAGCTGTCTGAATGTTTGTTGCTCTGAGATATTTTTGGATGCTCTCCATTTGGCCCAAGATTTATTTCTAAGTAATATGAATTGTTTAGTTTCTTTTGAAAGCCAGGGGGCAGTTTGGATTTCATTCTGATAGAACGTTTAGGAGCATACTTGTCAAGGATAGTTAAGAATTTAGAATTAAAATATTTGACTGCCTGCTCAAGAGGGAGAGTTTTTAGTGGGTACCAGTTACAGGCACTAAGTTCATTTTGGAATAACACAGGGTTAAAATGTTTGTTGGTTTGAGAGATCTTGTAAGTAGGGGTGTTATATCATTCTTTTGTCTTAAGATGTAAGTTAACATATGATCACTTAAGTCATCTGGTAGAGTTCCTGCCTTGTAAACTTGTTGATGTTTATTAATGAGTATCCAATCTAGGATACTCTATTATTGGGTTTGTTGATTCTGGTGGTGGTGGTAATAGTTTGACTAAAGCCATGAAGATTGATATGTGATGAAGGAGTCTCTGTGTTTACACGTTTCCAGTCAGTATTGAAATCGCCAAGTATAATGGTTTCTTGTGGGTAAGAAGTTGATACCCAGCTCAGAATGTCTTCTATTATAGAAATATTATTACCAGGTGGTAGGTAGATGCAGATAATATATAGGGCTTTGGAAGCATTTAGTTGAAGTCGGGAGATCAAAACTTCAGCTTTACTATCCTGAGGTGGGTTGCAAGACAGGGAGGAGATCTGTAGAGTAGATTTATACAGTCGAGCTACTCCCCCACCCCTACGTTTAGTGCGGTCGAGTCTTAATATGTTGTAACCTGGGGGAATTATTTCATTGTCTTTAGTTGCCGGTTTTAACCAGGTTTCAGAAAGGAATGAGTATCAAGAAGGGCATGGAGATGTGGAATTTTATTGTTTATACTACGGATATTAAGATGACCTAAAAGTAAAGAATTTGAGAGACAGGTTTGGGTAGTAATGGTGGGGGAAGTGGAAGAAGGAGTTGTACAAGATGAGAAGCTTGTGGGGCCTGGGTTGGGATGGATGTCACCATCTTTTAAGGTGGGAATTTTTAGGGCAGAAAATGGGTGGTTGAGGAAGCTAGTTAGGTATTTCAGTTTTTTTAGAGTTGTGTTATTGAATTTAATATGAGTAAGTCGATGATACTTGGCTAGCAGGTAGCAGGGTGTGGTTGTGGTGTTTATTTGAAAATGGGTAAAGGTGTAGTTATCACTAGCTGTTTGTTTAGGAGAGTAGTTAAAATTGACTTTGTTAATGGGGGTGAAGAGATAGGCAGAGGTGAGAATAGCTATGAGAGTAAATAGTATTAAACATTTAGTTAGGATAGGTTTAGTTGTTGAAGACATATTTTAAAGAGTTTATTATGTAGTTATAGCAGGAAATAGGGTAAGAAAGACAAAGAAAAGTAAGGGTTTAATGCAGTTGTTAGTGTGGGAGTGGTGATAGGTAGTGAGATAGCTTTAAGAGGGTTTTAGGAGGAGGTACAGGATGTTGGGGAGGAAAATGTGAAAATAGGTGGAGTAAGGTTAAAATAATTAAGTTGGTGGAAGTATTGGATTGGATGGTTGGGATAGGGGGTGTGGCTTAGGAAGTATAAGTGTAGGACCCCTGGGGGTGGGTGGAAATTGGGTGTAGGGCAGGGGAGCGGAGTGAGCCCGCAGGGAGAACAGAGCGGGCAGACAAGATAAGTAAGAAGCTGAGTGAGAACAATCAGTGGAAGTCTGACTGTTATCGGTGAGTGTGGGTGGAGATAAGCAAAGAGAAAAATAAATGTGGTTGTAATAGTGGAGGGAGTAGTAAATTGTGTAACAGAGACTTGGGAGGGGTAGAGTGGGACTAAAATATAGCAAAAAAAAATTAATGTTTCTGAGCTAAGGTCTAGGACAGAAGGAGCAGTATAAAGGAAGGTGAAACTAGGTGAGGGCACTATCTAGAAGACAGATCCTATATTGCAGCAGTAGCTCCTGAAAGTAGAATAGCAGGTCAGGGACTGGGGGGACAAGCTTGGAGATAATTAAGGGGAAATGCAGGAAGGAAACAGTGGGGACTAGAGAGTACAAAGGGGTAAGGCTGATGGCTATCCAGGCAAGAAGGCGTGCTAAGACACAAGGTATTAGGTTAAACTATATAGCTGTTACAAGCACTTTATAGCAGAACACATACTTTCTGGTCCTTTGAGGAATTGAGGTTCAGGGAGATCTTTAAGTCCTATTTCTGGTGTTAGGGATAAGACAGCTGGAAATTGATTTGGGTTATGGTTCGAGGTCGGCAAGCAGGGCACAAAACTCCTACTCGGGTACAGGAATCTCAGGATGTAGAGCTGGGTTCATAGAGTAAGAGACAAAAAGAAAAAGAGACACAATGTGATTAAAGGAAAAAATTAAAACAGTATATGAATAAGTGTGCAGCTAAATTATTTGGTGCTCTGCAGATTAGAAATGTGAGTAAATGCAAATTTAAAATCAGATTAGCATTTCCTAGGAAGTATTGAACTTAATAAGTCTATTAATCTATATTATCAGCTAGTGTTAAGACCATTTGAGCAGACAGAGCTAATAGCAGAACAGCACAAGCACACAGTGGTGTAATAGTTATTTAGGTAGGGGTAAACAGTACTATAATGCTATCTTACAGATAATCAGCCATACCATAGTTAAAATGTAGCAATAAGGACTCTTAACCAGGTAGAATTACAGTTCAAGGACTTTATCCATGTTACTAGTAGTCCGGAATACCCACAGTCAAACGACCTTGCTGAACATGCAGTACAGAGTGCAAAGCAATTACTGAAGAGGTCAAAGCATGACAATACTGATATCTTCTTGAATTTACTCAATCTCAGAAATATACTCCGTGACGACCTACTAGGCATGCCTGCTCAGAGACTTCTATCTAGGCAAACCAGAACAGCCTTGCCTATTAGCTGTTGTTTGTTGGTGCCTAATGCTAAAAACAACTGAGCAATCAAAGCCCAACTTTTTAAGAAGCGTTCTTCTCAGAAATCCAGCTATGACAAAATGAGCAGATTTCTTCATCCATTAAAAGAAGAAGAGACAGTGAGTATGCAAACAGCAAAAGGCTTTGATCAAATTGGTCAGGTGAGAGAGATATGTACCAAGCCGAGATCCTACTTAGTAGAATCTGTGGGTATAGAGTACAGGAGAAACCGCAGACATCTTCTTCCTGTATCAGAAATGATATCGCATCATACCTGTGATACAGACTCTAGATCTCAGAGCAACCCTGACAATGTTCGTACAGAACATGTTGCAGTATCCATTCCCATTTCTGATGATTTCCCAGATGTCCCAGAGATGAACATTCCTTGAAGATATTCCCTGTTGCTAGATACAATTCTGACTTTTATGTTGCATGATCAGGTCGTATTTCTAGACCTAGTGTAAAATGCACAGCATGCTGGACATGGTTGTTTTCTGTGTATCTGATTTTATATGATTGCATGTCAAATTAGTTCTGTAAATTGCATGTCATTGAATACTCTTATTTCATGTATGGACTCTTTCTCAAAGAAGGAGGATGTAGATCAGGGCGTGTGTATGTACATTTAAGAAGCATTTCCAGATCTAGGCACATGCAGGCAGTAGTGCCATTTTGAGAGAACAACCAGAGTGTTAACATGTATGACTGTGGTAGCCATTCTGTTTATAAGTTTATTTAATTTTAAATTACAAAGCCTCATTTCTGATGTATTTGTGTGTAATAAATCTGCTTGGAACAGAACCCACGAATGTTCGTCTGTTTTATCCTGTCCAGACGAGTGACAGATGCATAGACTCACACACACACACAGAAATTTAAAGACATATAGACACACATACGCACGCATTTTTCCTTTTTTTTTAATGTTTCTTTTACTTTTACACTCACTAAACAGGAGTAACGAGTGTAAAATAATGGCTCGTTTGATCTCACTTATACTCTGATGGACACGTACACACACACACACACACACACACACACACACACACACACACTTTCCTGTGTTTTTTTTTTTTTTTTTTTTTTATACTCACTGAACAGAAAACATGCTGCTTAGTGAATTTAAAATAATAGGGGCCATTAACTTTTTTACTCTGAGCTCCACGGCAGCTTAATACACTGCCATGAAGCTGCAGACTCGATTTTCAGAGGGCATTATTTGTATATTAACATCCTGCTGGAGAATGTTCGTTCTCTAGTCAGGGTGCCAATATAGTGGTTGGCCATTCTCTAATGGGTATTAATCTTCACCCTCAAATATCTGTCTAAAAGCCAGTTTTGAACCCTATACAAGGATTGACTGAGATGTGGGACATAGAATTAATGATCACAGTGTGTGATATACTGTTGAATATCTTAGATAAATCCAAATAGGGTATCACTACCTTAGTTCTGGAGTCCAGTGTCTTACTAACTGGCTTATAATAACTAACCAAGTTTGTAAATGTGGACCAGGTCCTAATAAACCTGTGTTGTGAAACGTCCATTAATGAGCATTTTAAGTAATGACACAAAATTGCTGGAAGAAGTTTTAAAAGTTCTTTATAGTTAACAGTGTTAAGCTAATAGATCTGTAATTATTGACCTTCATACCTCTCAACCTGTAAGCAGAAGAAATCTGGACAAAGCAAAAAATAATGGTGGAAGAAGGCACATAATCAGGGGCAAATTCTAAATATTGCTTTTATATACTTATAAATTTGCTATAGTAACAGTTTTCTGTATTAATTTGCATTTTCTCAAGGATATGAAGAATGATGTGTGTCATTTTTCAGTGACTTCAGTCCTTAATTATTTGCCAGACAATCACAAATTTTATGAGGAACTGACTGAAAATATGAGGCAAAAAACTGGATAGTTGAGCGCTATGTTGCCATTGTCAAATCATCCCCATTTATGAGTAGGTACCACATCTGCATGTTTCAAATTCAGAGGTACCACACCAGAAGACAGTAAATTATTGCAAAACAATGAAATAGTTATAATCATATCCTTGTAAAAAGCAGACCAAAAACACCCTGGAATATTTATTATTGGGTCCTGGTCTACTATCATCTTTTATTTTTGCCAGGGATTTCATCACCAAACTTTCATTAAATAGTAGAAAAGAAGTGGAGTCCATTATGTCAGTTATAGACTCATAACAATGATGTTCCATTTCTTTGTTGGAAATGATTTCAGTGCTTATTAAACAAATTAGCCAGTTCAGTATCTACATGCAGTATTATTCCTTCAGAAATTCTGTCATATTTAAAAACTTTTGCTATCTGAATCCAAAAGTATCATTTCATAATAATTTTTGCAAACCTCAAAGACATTTTTAATATTTTACTAGCAAAGTTAGGGTCTATATTACCAAATCAAAAAAGCCTTTATGCAAATATCTACACGTCGACATCTATAATGAGAACCGCGAAAATCACAAACGCACTAAACAATGAAAAATAAAATATCGAACTGTCATACTCGGCCAACCCCACCACCCTCTACATACTACCTACCCAAACAAAATAAATAAACCACATACATACACTAACCAAACCCTACTTCTAACCTAAAGTAAAGCACCAAAACCCTACTTCTAACCCTACAATAAACCCCAGTTACACAACTAACTATGCACTATCCTTAACCCCTCCCTAACCCTCCCTAAGGTCCCTAACTACCGCACACGTCCCCTACAGACATACACCCCAAAAAAATAAATAATACACATACATACAATTAAATAAAACCCTACTTCTAACACTACACTAACTCTTACATGCATTACCTATCTATTCACTTACCTTAACCCACATCCTAACCCTAAAGTCCTATTTATCACACACTTGCCTTACGGAGCTACACCGCAGATGGGCCAACCATTACACTTCGACATTTCAATTTTTGCTGTTCTAGACGTTCAGCATTTCTGTATTTCGCACAATATGTGTCGCTCTTTTCGTATTCGCGATTACGGTCTTTCGATCTGGTAATAGGAACCCACAAAGGTATATGCTTTCTTAGCACACTATTATACATTTCCATATTTTATTTTATTTTTTCCTTTTTTGTTCATTAATTTAGAATGTTTAAGGTCCAAATAAAGAGAAGTGAATTGATTTTTTTCTTGTAATTGACTTCCTTACAGCATGTATCTTTGAGAATCATTTACTGAAACGACAGACATATTCAGTATTTCTTCTAATGAAGTAAACCTTTATACTGTATTAACTCTGTAAAGTTTTGACTAGTCAGAAATCTACTTTGTATGCTGATGTAAGTGAAAATTCATCATAATGGAAAACTCAAATGCAGTATGGTCTGATTTACCCAAGAGGTTTAACTGTTTGATCCGCTTATCTTTATTTTGAATATTAGCAATTTGTAGATAGAGTACTAAAGTCCTGTGTTGGAAAATTAATAAGTTGCACAAAGTTTTTCAACTGAACTAGATCACAAAACTCTTCCTCATAAGCAATGACTTGCATTCCTTCACTCCATTTTATATTGGAAACCTTAAGTAATGTAAAATAATCTAAAATAAGAAGGTTGCCGTGTTTCATATATTTCTGAAGACCTTCAGTACAATGTAGCTGACTAATGAAGATAAGCTTATTTTAATGGCATTCTAAAATCATTATAGTATTTTTTTTTTTCAAAATTACTGAATAATTCAGAAATGCACCAACATACAGCCTTAGAAATTTTAACCACTGAGGTGTTCTCCAAAATCACTAAACTAGACCATGCTTTCTAAGTCCTTGGTGCCAAACTGGGGAATCTCTGCCTTCTTTTCTTAAAGATCATTCCTCTTAACCCCATTTTCTGATCAGAAATAAAAGCATATTTCAAGAGTCTAGGAAAATGCCACAGCTCTCTACCTGGTCATATAGCTTGACCTCTCCACACCCTTCTTTCTATTACATACCTTGCTCTGACTTTGCATTTTATTGTGATAGTTTCACCTGCATCTCTGATTTCTACTCCATATATAATCATGTATGTATTGTGTTTTGTCAGTCACTCTGCATATAATGTCATCTATCGCCTTTATACCCGCAAGCCGACTACGATATTCACTTTGTATATCATTTATGCATATATTGGATTCTGTCATTAACTTGCATGTAATCTCATGAATCTGTTGTGTATACCCCAGGCTGAGACTGAAATCGGTCCAATTGAATCAGTCCTCTACTCCGGATAACGCATTTAGAATAAATAATAAAATAAATAAGTTCCACAGAAATGGCCTCTAATTGATGCTCCACAAACAAAGCTTTTATTTATTATTTATTTAATATTTGTTTACCAGGAAAGTCCGACTTGGAAAGAAGCCAATTTTTATCAGAGGTCTGGGGTGAAACTCTCCAGATGCATGTATTTGTGATGTGGGAGGAAACCGGAGCACCCGGAGAAAACCCATACAAATGCAGGGAGGACATGCAGACTCCACACAGAGAAGATAGCCCAGCTGAGAATCAAACTGGAAAACCTCTTGCTGTGAGGCAACAATGCTACCACTGCACCACTGCATCTGTTTTGAAACTAAATTATTAGGGAAAAATGCTGCTATGGCATCCCTCCTTCAATTCATCCTAAAACAATCATACATTATGCAAAAGGTATATTCCCCACCTTACATTGCCAAATGATTTAGTTAAAAATGTAAACATTAGAACAAGAAGAAAGGAAAACTAATGCAATTGCTTGGAAAAAAGGATTAACACAACAGACTCTGACTACACAATACATTTTGAAAACAGCATAACCAGATGTGCCATAATGCAAAACATCACATTTCCATTAAGCAGTTCAGAATGATTTAGTTTTAAGTAAAACTTCATGGCACTTAATGGAGTATTGCATTTAACTAAAGATGTATTTTTCTTGGAAAGTTGTGCTGAGAGATCTTTTATTACCATGATCAATAGATAGATGCACACTTAACTTAAACCAAGTTATTGAAAGCATGTCTTGTACATAAGATTGCAGTATATGCACTTTTGCTGTAAGGCTAAAATATTCAGGTGAGTGCATTTAATTCCTTAACAGTGAACTTCATTGTCTCAGAAAACATTTGTTTGAGCCCTGATGCACTGAGGTCCCGTGATACAGATAATGCAGGTTATGCTGAGGATTAAAGCTGTGAGCTGCAGTTCCTTTTTTTTTTCAAAAATGTTTTTATTCAGTTTTTCAAATAGAAACAGTAAAATAAACTTCCATTATACACATCATTTCAAATGTAAAAAACATGCATTTACAATACATACAAACAATAACAAATAACAAAAAACAACCACCTGTATATATTATGTAGAAAGAAGTCACACTAACAGCCAACTTGTTAGAAAGCCAATCTTAAGTAAAAAGAGAGGATCCATAAGTACAACCAGTACTGGGATATTGCCAATAGGGGGGGGGGGGGGGGCAGGGAATAAGGAAAAAGAAAATGTATCCTATATACGGGATAGATCCTTATGCAGTCAGCTAATTACCAACAAATAAAAAAAGAAAAGTTCTGATTAAAATTTCCTTTCAGCTCCTTATAATGAGATCTTTTCTAACATTGAGTGATATTTTTCACCTCTTAAGGATGACATCCAGCAAGTATTCCCAATATTTGCAGTAATATTTATGTTTGGTGGTTATGTATAGTAATTTGTGGGAAGAGATGTATTTAATGGCTAAGTTGCTGAAGCCTTCCCACGAAAGGGGGGGAGCAAGAGTCCAGTTCTTTGAGATGCAGAATTTAATAAGAGCACAAATTGTGATGAGGACATGCTTTAGGATTTTTGGGAGATTGTTTGTATCAATGTGTAGTATAGCCGTTTCCCATGACAGGGTGCTCTTTTTGTAACCCATTTTTTCAAGCCTAGCTCTTAATGAAAACCATAGAGTATGCATTTTGCTGCACTCCCACATAACATGAAGGATATCTGCTGATTGACTAGGACAGTGCAGGCATTTAGACGAGTGATAAGTATTGAATTTATTAATTTTTTGTGGGGTGAAGTAAGCGTCATTATTAATCATTAGTTGGGTGTATAGTAGCTTTTTGAATGGAGTAAATTTGACCGTATTTTCAATGGCAGTCTTTATGTTTTGCTCATTAACTTGTTGGGATTTCCCTTGCCAGAACGCAGAGAATAATAGCAGATTCTGACATTTTATATCCATTACCAGTTTGTATACTCTAGACAGTTCCTGTGGTACAGGGTTTGATTCTGTCAGTCCTTGTTTGCCTACTATGTGACTTTGAGCAAGTTACTTAACCAGTGCTCAGGGGATCTGAGATTTTGGGCTTGGCTCATCAGTGGAACCTGGGCTGTAAGTCTGGTAACTACTAATGAACCTAATACCTTCTGCCCGGAGGACAGATACAGATTTTTTCAACAAATAAATGAAATTGTCAATGGAATGAAAGGGTCTATATCAGAAGATCGAACTTTCAAAACTTTGAATCTGATATGGTCGACACCATATGATCGAAGTCTTAAAACTTTGAATCTTTTAATGGAGATTTCCGTACAGCGCGGAAAGGGAAGATTTCCCTTTTCTGCACTGTAGTGCGATCTCGAAGTTGGTATGTTTAAGTAGTGGAGGGTGTGGGGGGTGCCGGGGCACTTGCCCCCCTGCTTAGAGCATTTAAATGGTTTGTTTTTGTAGGTTGGTGTGTTTTATTAAATTTTCGATATTTCACAACTTCGATTATATGGTGTTGACCATATCAGATTCGAAGTTTTGAAACTTCGATCATGTAATATAGACCCAAATGAAAAATAGCTAAGGCATTTCTCAAATGATATAGCCATAAATGGTTTCTCCATGCATTTTAGGACAGTATAAAATATGGATACTGGTACAAATTTTGGCAATACACCATAGCAGGAAAAGCTAATTTTATTTTATTCAAGGTAGAAATACTGTCTGATCACAAAACTGCAGCCCAGGTAAACAAACTGAAGCCCCCCCCTGTCAGAGGCTTAGGCAGGATATTTGGAACTGTACACCAACTTCCAACATGTAATCCCCCCCATTCTCCACAAATGTAGCCATGGCAGACCTCACATATCTCTAATATTTTTATGTAGCTTAAGCACAGTATTGAATTTGTAGGATTCAGTGCTGAAACTAAGCAGCTTAAATGTGAGAACATTGTTTAAGCTGAGCAAGAAATGCAAAAAAAAAAAATCGGTTTACTTATCCAAATGAAAATATTTTTCACATATTTATTTATTTAATTTATTTATTTGTCTTTGTTGACTGGGAAAGATTTGAATGGGTAAAACTCATTTTCACAGAGGTCCAAGGAGAAAAGCTCCACATTTAAATTGCACATGATGTACTTTTATAATTCCAGGGTAAAACATCTATACATGAGCTTATTTAGGTCTTCTTCACATAATCGACTGTCACATAGCTGACTTTCATATTACCGAGACAAAAAGAACGAAAATGCAGAAACCCGAATGACAGCTTTACAAGAGGGTAAGTAAACAATTGGCCGAGATGCCCTGTTCTCCACTGTAGTGTGATCCCGGAGTTGGTATATTTAGTTAGGGGGGGTGTGGGTGGCATAGCCCCTCACCTAGGTGGGTGAAACTTACTTCAGAGTTAGGTTCATAAACAGTTGGATAAGTGTTTACTTACCCTCTTTAAAAGCTGCCATTTGGGTTTCTGCATTTTCCTTCTTTTTGTCTCGGTAATATGAAAGTCGGCTATGTGACAGTCGATTATGTGAAGTAGACCTGCTTATTTACATGATTTTTAAATACTTTTAAATATTTCTTAAATGAACATAGGATTTTAATATAATAAAAATGAGAGAAATTACTGAGTAGAAAAATAACATGCAATAACAGTTAACATATTTATCGTGCGATGACTGCAGGGAAAACATCAAACCAGGGTGTTTTGTGTTTAGCAGTACTTTACAGATCGAAAAGTACAATGTAGCTTAAGAAGTGATGAGAGAGATGTGAAATGAGAAGTCATGGAAATGAGTAGGAAGATAAATGGACATTGGAAGAATTACAGCTATTGATGGGGAGTGAGAAAAGGAGGGAAAAAAAGTGCAGTACGAGGAGGAGTGATACGTTACAAAAAGATTGGGAAGCAAAATGGCTGTAAGAGTTGGAGTAAAGCTAGCCAGGTGAGCAGGAAGAACGTCGCCATCTTTGGCATAGGTGCTGTTTAACTTTTGAAATGATTTTTCTATCTGTTTTAACATGTGTGGATTTTTGACATAATGAGAGTAGAGAGAGTCTCCATCAGTGTTTAAACTATTACACAGTAAAAGTATATTGCAAGAGTGAAGGTCTCTAGTTAGTTATCATGAGTTAGCCCCCAGTTGGAAGTAAATAAATTACTTTTGTAAAGTTTATGCCATGCCATATGGGAAGCCAACTCCTTAGTCAAACGTTCAGAATGTTGAATTTTTAGAATGATGGCACAAGTGATCGAATAGTGATATGACCACTGAATGCCAGCATTACTCAGTGGGAGGTTGTGGTACAATGGGTGATGGGAATTTGCCTTTTCCCCATTGTTGTGCAGTCCGTGGGTTGGTATATATAAGTAGCAGGGGATGTTGGAGTGGTGCAGGAGGGCTTGCCACCCCTGCAAAAAATATTTTGTGTGTGTATGTGTGTTCGATGATCTGCATTTTCAAATATAGGTAGTACACTTGTCACATATGACACTTGCCTGGTTATTCCTTTGCTGTCACTGTGACTGTAAATATTAATTACTCACAGCCCTGCCATGGTGTACTGCTGTTATACAATGACATTATTTTTAAAAAGATATAACTTTTTAAAATATCACCACTGTTTCAGGAAAATTCCATGCCTCATCCGTCTGTCGTTTTTCACTGACACAGATCATCACCAACTAATTTAATATGGACTAGACGTACACACATCTTTATTATGTGGCTTGACACTTCACTGCATTGATTGAGTGTACTTTCTGTCATTGTAAGTATAATTTTGGGAAAATTGTATAAGAAATATTTTAATGTACAAGATGGATTCATTTTACTGTGAAGCAAAGCACGTACAATGACACATTAAGTATTTCCAGGAGGAACCATATTTTAGGAAGAGGAAAGTGTCAATTCAGTTTCATCATTTAACATGAGAAAAATGTGACAGCCATAAATCAGAATCTGCCATGCAATATGTTTTGTTACCACTACCAAACTTTTGCTGGTGTAATAGGATGCTGTTTTTTGTCTGAATTGAATGTAGTATATTTCAAAGGGATCTGAGATATACAATGCTTAACTGTACTAATATAACAAAACCACCACTGGCTGACCCCCTAGATTAATGGTGTGGAAGACAGCACAACTGTGCTGAGGTAAACAACACTGATATGAGATGGATACTGAGCTTTCAGCCCAGCCGAAGCCAGCTTCATCTTTAGAATAACAACCAGTGCTATCTTTGCTATTGTACAGATTATGATGAAAAGGAGTCAGCAGTATATGGTGTAGCATTCATATAAATGTCTTCATTGTGAAGTGTGATAATGTGCTGTCGTCTGTATATTTACACAAAGGAAAAATCATCTCCTTAGAGAGCAAGGTTAGAGTGGTATACCTTTACAGCAACTAAACACGCGATCCCTTTGAAACACATCTGTGTATGTAAGTGACACATTGAGATCACTGTAAATTCTCATCTCCTACTTTTTAGCATAATTTTCTACTTTAAGCTGTTAAAGTAATCACTGAAGTAATCATTGCTTTGAAAAGCTTGAAATTTAGTTGAAAAGCATTATGCTTTGCCACTAAAATAAGCTTATAGTACAGGCATACTGTATGCATGTAACTGTCTCTACACATAGCATTTTAAATATTAAACTGTCAATCGTAATTTAAAGCATTCTAGTTCAAATGTTTACATTTGTTTTAAGTAAATAATAGTAATCGATTGTCTGTAGGGATACATCTTCTCAAATTAGCCAGAAAAGTGGCATCTTTAATTACAAGCTCTCCTCTTGCCTGCAGTTGAGCTGTTGCCAGTTTCTCACCATTTAGGGACCACTGATTGCCAGCAATGGTAGATAAGCCGCTTCCGCCTAACGTCTAATTAAATTATTTAAAGTCACAGCTAAAGCAATTCTTATACTCCCATGTTTCATTTAATTGAATTGTCTACCTCATCTAGTATTAGTCATTTAAATTCCTGTCTTACTTATTATATTTTTAACTGTGGGAATTTATTTATGCAATTCTTTCCTTCTTAAAATAGCAGTTCATTCTAAAAGGTATTAAGAAATGCTGTGTAAGTAATACATGCTGGTAAATATTGATTTTAATTGTACTTTACATGTTGGGCTAGTCATAACTTTACTTTAGGAGACATTGAACATGCTGTGCAAATATGTGCATTTTTTTTTGTACATCTTTGTATCTCTGCCTGTAAAATGAATGACAAGGAGGTTGTAATGGCAGACTCACGTAAAGATATCTGTGTGTGTACGAATGCATGCACTCATTTGTTTGTACATGTATGTGCTTCTGTGCATTTCTGTTTGCATCCGTGTATATATTTTTTATTTTTTTTACCCCCCCCCCCACAGAGGCACCCATCAGCTCATCCCACTACCCCTATTCTGTGTCAGCTCTATTTACCCTTTCTAATCTCCCTAGGACTTTCTCTTCCTGGGTTAGGGCTGACAAGGATGATTAGTGCATCCTGGGATCTCGGGCCATCCTTGCTGCTGGGGGGGGTTGTAAAGACCTACCGAATGTTATGTCCAAAGGCTACTCCCCTCCATGGAGCATGACTTTGCACAGGAAACATCAAGAAAAATACCCAACCCCCAGAATGGCCAACCCTATTCCACTTTGCCAGCACCTCAGATGCCCAAACCACTAACTGATCCTATATCACCTGGTGTGTAGTAAGGGCTTTACCCCTATATGCCTCCATGATGACAAGTTTGTATCTCTGTGAAAAGATCATCATTACATGTAGTGGCCTTAAGAAAAGGCACACGTGACTTTTTCTATTTCAGTTATTTTTGACATTGAGGCATACTTGTTTACACATTAGATTAATAGCTATGATTTTTCATAAAACAATATTATTGGATTACTTTACACAGCTTGTTGGATAAATTATAGATGTAGATAGAACAGTCATTCTATTTAGGCTGAATGACTATGGATTCCTACAACATCATGACTGCAGATACTATGGCTTTTCTTATGTTCATAGATTCATACTAGGCTGATGATCACCAGGGTCTTTACAACCCTAGCTGTGTAACCCAACCCAGTTTTGGCTCAGAGTTCCTTGGAGGCCTATATGATAGGGTGGGTTATTAAGGAGATAGCTAAGGGTTACGTGTGTGGAGGGTATGTTAGTTGAGGTTTCATGTACTTACTGTTAACCTCTGTTCGTAAGAGACATGGGGACCAGGCAGGGGGCAAATTTCTGATTTCCCATACAGTGATCAAAGTATTTTTAGAACAGGGTCAGGGATGGATTCTGCTTCATGTAGATAGGAAATGTATACCATAGTGTGGAGATATTTTGAGAAATATATTGATCCCTTCAGCAGGTTCTATTTATGCTGCAAAGTTCACGTCCTTGGATCTAGTGTTTGTGGTGGTGTTTTGTCTTGCAGATGTGCAACAGATCCATCAGATCTAGATCCGAGATTGCCTGTCAGTAACCTGTAGGAGACAGAATACAAGATGTTTGAACCCCGAGTGTGTGTGTGTGTGTGTGTGTGTGTGTGTGTGTGTGTGTGTGTGTGTGTGTGTGTGTGTGTGTGTATATGTGCACCAACTGGTCCAGGGCATTAGAGTTAACGAAGTCCAGGAACATTTGGGCAAGCGATTTAGAACACACATAATTTACCTAGTCAATGGATGGGTAATTAAAGTCACCCAAAACCAGGGTGTGTGTTTGTACCTTGATTGACTCAAGTAGATCAAACTAGGCTGAGTGGATGTCCTGATTCATGGAGAGGGTCCTATAGCTGGCAGTGACCTGAAGAGGGGTCTTACCCACAGTCAGTTGCACTTGAAGTAATTCAAGGGAATCATGCTGTTTAACCAATCTGGAGGTTTATTTATCTTTAATGAATATTGATACATCACCTGCTTTAGTTCTCATGCCTTCAGTTTGTGGTCTGAAAGTGCAGAAGGAAATGTAACCTGGTATAGCTGGGGTGCTCACCACAATCTTAAACCAGGTCTCAGTGACTGCACAAATGTCAGCATCTTTTAAGGTGAGGACTGCTTCCAGTAAGTGCAGTTTCTGGTTTAGACTCCTAGTGTTTAGCAGCATAAGCCTGAGGTTATTTTTAGAGGGTATTTTTACATCCGGAATTTTGTTCTTGTGACATTGCCTAAAAAGGCACTATGGGGGTGGCAAGACCCTTAGCCAGTAACCAAAATCCCAGGGGTGACAGATGAAGACCATCTTTGGCAAAGCACTGAGGTCTGTTGACCATGTCATCCCAGGCTGACATATACTGAATCCCCTTTGAATGACACCAGAAACTAAGCCAATTGTTGAAGTCAACCATTTTTTGTTTGCATTGAGGTGTCAGTCTAGGCGAAGGTAAAATGCTGCTTAAGGCTAGGGACATACCTGCCTGAGACACATAATCAGAGAGCTCAGTCATGTCTCTTTTCATATAGTCCAGTCAAGTATGTCTCGAGTCGTTCACACCAACATAGACTATGATGGAGTCATAACAGTGCCTGTTGTTGAGAGACTTGAATGTGTGTGTGATGTGGTGGATCTTGGCAGCTGATAGACTGCTGACCGTGACTTGTTCCTTATCCAGCCTGGTGAGAGGGACATCTGTGTGTCTCACAGTTGAGTCGCCTATGACTAAGATGTTTGTTTTTGTGTTATGCCTTAGGGACTTGAATGGTGAGACACTGGTGTGTGATATATTATGTGTAATATGTTCTGCAGAGGATGTATTATGTGACTCTGGCTTTTGTTTTTGTTTGGGAGAGCTCTGATGTTTAGGTAAGCTTCTGGTAAGGACCTCTGCATATGTAGGTTTATGTGTTGTTGGTTTGGTAGGTGCAGCAGGTGAGGTGTGCATGCTGACAGCCTGCTTTGTACCAGATGGACTGACTGGTGAGTGAGAGAGCCTGGAATCTAGGTTCTTGCTATAGATGCATCTCTCACATAATGCATTTGTGTGGACTAGAAGAAGTGAGTTGTCCATGTACATGAGGCAATTGCTACATTGCATTTATAATTCTAGGTAAGTTGATGTGGCCAGAAAACAGGGAGAGGACAGGACAGAGCAGGTAACGTAGAGGACAGGAGAAGTGGATAAAAAATATGAAGGGCTAGTGGGGTAGGATCTGTGTTGGTACCTCAGGAGCTTTGCTGAATGTATCATCTGTCAGTGAGGTACAGTAGTGAGAACTCAACGATGGAGCACCAGCAGAGTACTAAGGGAAAATTTGCAGGCAGAAGTGTTTGCGTCTGTAAACCCACAGCAGTGTGAAATGAGCAAACAAGCACAACCCCATGCAAATGTGGTGCTTATTTAGCAAACGAGTGCAAACTGATTTAAACAAATGAACCAGTAAAATAACTCAAAACTGAGCCCTGTTCCAGCAACCTTCAATCAGATGAGTTCAAACTACGCACTTCTGCCACTAGGCTGCAGAGGAAACCTCTTCAATAAAAGATGGCCTGGTTTAGTGCTCAGTCCTTAACATGCAGGAGTCTAAGTATTCCAGAAACTGTGCTCTGCTCTGTTTATTAGAATTCATATTGGCTACTCCAGCTGTTGATACGTCTGCAAGCAAATGCTCTTATCGTGCACCAAATAATAGTCTCATTTCAGACAGATCATTATATAATAAGGCAGTTGCCAATCTTGTTACCTCGCAGACAGGCCACTGGTGTTACCTTCTACTTTTCCTATCTGTCGCTGTAGTATGCAGAATCAGTGACATTTCCATTACATATTTTCTGATGTTACTCAATGAATTTCTCTGTAAGCACAATATAATGCATACTGTCACTGCCCCTAGCAATGTGCACACTTTTCTGTCCAAGTTAATGTCAGTACTACTTTCCAGTCTACATTGCTACATTCTTTTCTATTATTATTATTTTATAAGGGTCAGTTTGAAATGATTCACAGGAGGGGATATTGGGAAGTGAGGGAGAGGAAAATGTAGAGCTAAATTTCTCAACTTGGACATTTGCTCAGGCTTCAGTATCAGAAAAGGTAGCACTGTTCACTTTGAATTTGAGCAGTCCTAGCCTTCTAATACTCGTAACACAGCTGAAAAAGCTTTGGGAATATTCTTCATATAATTATGGCGTAATGCAGGGAAAGGCAGTGTTCATAAGATTAGATCTTGTATGTTTCTATTTCTGTCATCGAAACTAGGACAATTTGCACTCACAGGATGTACAGACTGAGCTCTCCATACTAGGATTGAAAACAGCATTTGGACATTCAACTTTTTTCCTCCTAAACTCCGTCTGCAAGACAGGATAGGAAATGGGCATACAAAAGGAAGCATGTTGACTCACCTAATGAGTCTCCAGCTCCACATGTAGACAAAGATGAAGATTCTGATTCCTTTACACCTTAGTTGGAAGAAATTTATCTTTATGAAAGCTTTTCATTATCTCAAGTTGTCCTCTTGGTTAATCTCTTTGGCTGACTAGATGGTTTAATCTGTGATTTATACAGCACAGAAGAACAGATCTAGTGGCTCTCATATCAAAAAAAATAATAGGACCTTCTGGCCTGCCAAGGACTTGGAATAGTCTTACTGTTGCCTCCAGAAATGGATTCTGTAGTGTCTGTCTTTTAAAAAGGCTCCCACCCCTCAGAGCCCTGTGGCCCACCCATCTAATAAACAATCCCATGCTTCAGACCTCTTTTGAAAACATATTTACAAATCCTCCACTTTCCTCTTGAGGGTATTAAACTATATGTCCCAATTCTTTTCGTTTCACAGAGACTTGGTGAAGCAGTCACTCAGGAATCTATAAGGGTTGCCGGGCGGAGACCTCAAGAAAATGCTTGTGGTTCAGCTATCAGCCATGTACTCCATTACAATACTCTTCATGCACCTAACTCACAATACAGAAGTTGGGACATCAGTGGTGACAGGATCTGGTACTGCCCTTAGATGTACCTGGCTGTGTCTGACAAACTTCTCCAAAGACACTAAGGCCATTTTTCGTAATGACCTATTCTATGGAAGAGATTGGATGTACTCTTTGAACCCCCAAGATGCCTATCTCCATGTAAACATTTTTAATAAATCTTGGAATGTTCTAAGCTTTCATATAGGATTCAGTTATTACTGATTTTTTATTCTACCATTTGCTCTCACCTCAGCTCCAGGATGCTCAGTAAATGACAGTTATGACAATGCATCTAAAGCTGCAAGGAACCAGGGTTTTCATGTATCTGAATGACTGGATCCCAACATCTTCCACTATGGACAGTCCTCTTGGCCTTCAGTTGACCACCTTCTGTCAAAGATCCACTCCCTAGTTATAACAATGTACTGTGAGAAGTCCTAGTTGAAGCCCACAGAATCATCATCATATACATGACAGACATAATGGCTTGTTGAATCTTTTTTCTCCCAGACAGAATTCCACTTCTTCAGCCAGTGTTTTCACAGATTTTGCAAAGCCACACTTTTACCTCAAATCTTTCTCTCAAATATCTCAGCTTAATTGAAAAATTCCCATTAGCACGTGAGCGTGTTACAGTGTACACTGAGAGTTCAGTAGAATCAGCTACAGAGCCCATTGGATTCCCTGATTTCCCTGTCAGACTTTCTAGCCTCAGAGATATACTTATTCAGAAGTGGTCCCAGTGTTACTTTTATACTTTTCTAACATTTGTCCTTATTTTCAAGTTTCTGGAGAAGGCCAAGAGGCACAAATCCAAACCCAGTCTAATAACTTTTGGATCCTGCCAAACCAGATTTCCCCTGATTTGGCCTCTTCTTCTGGACAAGCCTCTGCAATTGAGGCCGTCCAGGGCACTTCTGTCAAACTGGTCTGGCAAGCCCCACCCTGTCATTCCAGTGATGGCCATGGACGCTGTATACCCTTAAAGAGTACTTCAAATTATTACTTCTGTTAAGAGACCTGGCACAATAAAGGAATGTAAAGAAGAATAGACTCATTTCTTCATTTGGGTTAGGGCCTGGAATACATATCCTTTTGCTGTTTTAGTCCCAGGTTGCCTGGGGTATGCTACATACATTTCTGACTGTGTTAGCCACTCTTCTGTCAAAGATCAGTTATCTTCATTCCCTAATTTTCATCAAGTCATAGACTTCTTGTCCTTAGCCTACTTAAATATCTACAAAACCTTTCTTATACATCCTCCAATTAAGGATCCCATTCATAGGTAATGACTAGGCTAGCTGCCCTTGCTGGCCACTTTAAGCCTAGCCAGTTTCCCTTTTTGTGCTCAATATAACTGATCCCATTTGGTTGTAGAATGGTCTTACTCACCTCATGGTCGATAATTATATATGATCTCTAATGAGAATAACTGTGCTCACACTATAGATACTTTGAAGGGACCCATGCTTGAGATAAAGCATTTAGAAGCTGTCTCTGTCTATTAGTACTACAGGGGGCAGTCCTCGAGTACATTTTCTGTTTTCCCTACATAGGTGTAAGTTACTCTTGAATATGGACAGGGATGAACTTTTTTGTATGTGAATGGGGGTCTGTTGCACAGCAGCAGTATCCTCTGCAAGATATACCTGTCCCTCCAAACCATTCTGTTGATGTTGCAGAAATTGTTTATATCCCTAGATGGAGTATTTGTGATGCCATTTGACTTACTGACCTGCAGAGAATCCATCAGTAATGGGTCAGAGGATGCCTTGTATGCCAGACACAGATCACCTGTTAGCAGTCTGTAGGATACTGAGTGTAGTAACAGGGCTTTGAGTCAGTCCATGTAGGATATATTGTTTAGGCCTTGTAGTAAAGATTTTCTCTGTAGGCAATCTGTTCGCTGCATGTGCCTGAATAGATACCTGCCAATGGGGGCATTATATTCAATGACTGTCTTTACTAAGCCCCCATTAGTCGAATGACATCCCAAATCTGGACACAATCCCTTTGTTTATAAGCTGTGCAATATAGAAGGTATTTCTTACAACAATAGACACATTCTGGTCAAAGGTAAGGTCACTGTCCATGTAAGCTCCCCAATGCTGAACAACTGAGTCAAGTCTTAGGGGTGTACTGTCAATGTCAACTTACGAAAGGATACTGTAATATATTTTTTGGCATTTATTTTCAGTCCATGATTTTGGCACCAGTTATTTATTTGGGATAAACCTTCTTGCTGCTGGATGTGTGTAGATTCAATGGCTGCTCCTATCTTGCATTCATGCAAACTTATTTAGCCAGAGCCCTTTGGTATTGGCTTTTACTTCAGAAAATTAGATACCAAGCAGGAGAGGTCCCAGCACAGAACCCTGGGGAACTCGACTGGTTACTGGTCTCTTTGTGGACGTAACTTCCCTTACTTTGATTATCTGTGTGATGTCCCCACTCTGGGCCAGTAATCAAGGAGCCTGAATCCTCACCACTGACACTGGAGAGGGATGTTCACTTGAAATACTAATGGATACAGTCAGTATTTCCTGATGCAGATCTCTCTGCATCAAGTGCAAGTTCCCTCAAAAGCACACAAGGAACACAGTTTCCCTCCAGGGCCCCAGTAAGACTCCCCACTAGCTCAGCTTTAGAGTTAAGACCTCAACTGAGTGTCCAAGCCAAGTCCTCCACCACTGTCTCTGTGAAATCAGTACTTTGTGTCCCTTCTCCAAGTAGCTGACACGCATACTGTTTGAGATTTGATTTGCACGCGTAGGCACACACACACCTGGGAAAGGCTGACACAGGTTTATTTACTATGCTGCCTTCTGCCCAGACTATATGGTAGGTACTGCTACCAGAAACTCCCAAGCCAGCCACTCTAAGGCTCTTGCAAGGGTACCCAATTATACTGAGAGAAATTAATATTAATACAAATGGTAGTGTTTTGACCAGTTCAGAAAGGCTTTCAGGAGTGGCCACAGAGTCACCAAACAGATATGAATACTCTCAAAGACTAAAATATTCTCTAAAGGACCAGCCACAACAAAGAGTTTAAATATATTTAATAATAAATAATAAAAGAACATGAAAATACAAAATCTCTTTTTACATTAAACATCAGAGTTTCAATCACAGGGAATATTAAAAATAACAAAGCTGGAAAGATTCATGCAGTTACAGAAAAACAGTACTTAACTATTCTCACTATATTTTCCTGACTGATCTAGAGAATTACTGTTCCTACTTACTTAATAGAGCAAGGCAGGATGAAGTAGGTAAGGGATCCTTCTATGTCAAGTTCCAAGAAACAGACTGCTGCTGGTACATTTTTAACACAAACAATTTTACAAATCCATTGTCAACACAAGCACCTCTACAAATCAGTTTGATATTCAAATAACGTAGAATTCTTTACTAAATTCCAGCCAGCTTGCATATGTTACACATCCACTGCCCTACTTCTCCTGGCATAGATGTCAATATCTCACATCTTCACAATCTGCATTATATAGGTTCATAGGTAGGTACTAGGCTATTGGCCCAAGGGCCTATGTAAGCCTAGCCAACAAGGTTCCCTGGCTTACGCCACCCAAGAAAGTTATTTTCCTGTGCCACTGTCCAACAGAGACACAGAAGTGATCCCCAGGGTGTATTTCCTATTTCCCATCCACTCATCAAGATTTTTCTTGAAGCGTGCTAATGAAGAACTTTGCTTGATATAGATGGTAGCCTGTTCCAGAGTATGGGACATCTCTAGGACAGGAATCTATCCCTCCAGCATGTCCTGTTTATTGTGGTGATAAGGTTTAGGTCCCTAGAGTGTGTAGCTTGGAGAGATTGGGATTTCTTTAGGTTTAGCATGTCCAACAGCTCTGGGTTTGACATAGCTTTGTATGTTAGGCAGAGATCACCTCGAAGTAGGCGATATGCTACGGAGTATAGCTGGAGTTTTTTGAGACGGTCAGTGTAGGGCATTTGTTTGAGGCCAGTAATTTTCTTTGTGAGGTACGTCTGTGGCCTTTCCAGCTGCTGCAGATGTCTTGTGAGGTACATTCCAAAAGGGGCTTTGTACTCTATAATGCGTCTAATGAGTGTCGAGTAGAGGGGAACAATGACCTCTTTTTTCCTGGATGAGAATCCTTTTATGATGAGGTGTGCCACGTAGAAGGACTTCCTGACTACTGTGGCGATGTGACTATCAAAGGAGAGACTACTGTCCACCTGGGTCCTAAAGTCTCATCACACATTCGGTGTTAAGTAGATTGCTGCCTATGTGGAAGTTCATGGGTACAGAGTTTTTACCAAAGGGGATGACACTGCACTTTTTGGCATTGAGCTTGAGGCCATGGCTCTGACACCAGGCATCTGTCTCAGCGAGGCCCTTCTGTAGGATGTCCACATCATTTGGGGATTTGACTATGGCTCCTAGTTTGCAGTCATCTGCGAATTTTGTTCGCCAGAGGCCTTCTGTGTTAGCCTGTACTTCAGAGAAGTAGATACCAAACAGGAGAGGTCCCAGGAATGAACCCTGTGGTACTCCACTTGTCACTGGTTTGAGGTCAGATTTGGAGTCTGCAACTTTTACAGTGTGGGTTCTGTCAGTGAGCCAGTTGGCAACTCATCTTGTGACGTAGGGATTTATACCTAGTTTAGTGAGTTTAGCTATAATTCCAGAATGGGGGGTGGTGTTGAAAGCCTTGGTGAGGTCAAGATAGGCTGTGTGAACCACCTTACCTTCATCTACTGCTTTGGTGACTGCCTCAAAGAAGTCGATCAGGTTCAGGAGGCATGATCTGCCTTTCACAAACCCGAACTGGGTGGAATCCTGAGTTTGGAGGTTACCAATGTCTTTGTTTATGAGTTCCATGATGATACGTTCAATGGCCTTGCAGACCAGGCTCATCAGGCTAATAGGGCGATAGTTCCCAGAATCAGTGGTGGCTCCCCCTTTGTGGAGTGGGATAACTGCTGCTGTGCACCATTCAGTGGGCACAAAGCCTGATGCGAGGCTATTATTGAACATGGTGCATAGGTAGAAAGCCAGTTTGTTCTGAAGTTTGTGTAAAACACAGCCTGGGATGTTGTCTAGTCCCATGGATGCTGTGTATTTGGCTTTAGAGAGTGCAGCTTTTACCTGCGTAGTTGTGATTACAGGGACTCTGCATTCTTCCTGTATAGATATGGGCCCTTTAGGGGGTGAGGGGGGTGGTAAAGTTAGCACTGAACCTATCTGCCAGGATGATGGCAATATCAGTTGGTTCAGTAATTTTCGTGCCATTGTGTTGTAGCTCAGAGCAGATCTGGGTGTTGCCATCGAAATTCTTGACATAGCTATAGAATGCTTTGTGGTTGTCCTTAGAATTAGTGGCAATTTTGTTTTCATAGCTAGCTTTGGAGGATCTTATAAGGGATCGCAGCTTCTTACTGTGGCTGACCAGGAAGTTCCTCCACTCATGGGATTTTACTCTCTTTTGCAACAGTTTCTTCCTTCTGTTGTACAGTTTGTTTATGGCAGGGGACCACCAGATTGGCTTTCTTTTTTTGGAGGATAGCATCTTGGTTCTGTTTGGGATAGCATGATCCATGCACTCATGTAAGTGCTTATATAGTGCATTTGTGTAGGATTCAGCAGTTGTAACTGTATTGCCCATCTGCATGGGTGTCATGAAGTTCACCACTTCTGTCTTAAGAAGCATGAAGTTGGCTTTGGAGAAATTTTTTACCAGAGTTTCCTTAATGAGGGGTGGGGGTGGGATGTGGATATCACGGGTGATTAGCTTATGGTCGGATCGGACCAACGAGAAGTTGACTTCAGGTGTGGAACACTGGTCACCCATGTTGGTAATGACTAGGTCTAGGATATTGTTGCCCCTGGTAGGGGGTGTGGATAAGTTGATTCAGGGCGTTGGAGTTTATGAATTCCAAAAAGCGTTGAGCTAAGGAGTTGGTACACGAGTAGTTTTCCCAGTTAATGGTGGGGTAGTTGAAGTCGCCCATTATTAGGGTGTTTGGTTGAACCCTAATATTTTCCAGTACATCAAGAAAAGAGAAGTGGGAATCCTGGGGCATGGTGGGGGATCTGTAGCAAGCTACAATTTGGATTGCAGTTTTGCCTAGAGTTAGTTGCACTTGGATAACCTCGGATGCATTATGCTGAGCAACTAGCCTGGAGGTGTGGATATCCTTAATGAATATGGACACACCTCCCCCTTTGGTGTTTCGGTCCAGGTTACATGGCCGAAAAGTGTGGTATGAGTTATAGCCTGGTAGTGCAGGGGTGCTCTCTGGAGCCTTGAACCAGGTCTCAGTCACTGCACAGATATCAATGTTCTCCATTTTAAGGAGTGCCTCGAGTGAGTGCATTTTGAAATTTAGACTTGTAGCTTTGAGTAGCATTGCCCTCAGTTTTTGCTTGCCTGTTCATGTTACGGTGGTGAATTTGTCATTGGAACCTTGCCTCAAAAAGGCACTATAGGGGTGGCAAGAGCCTTAGCCAGTATCTGGAATCCCAGGGGCGACAGGTGCAGGTCATCTCTGGCAAAGCATCGTGGTCTGTCGACCACATATCTGTGAGCAAAATGGCAATACAGTTGGTGGCATAGGGTTTATTCTCAGTTTATTTATATACTCTGCCCGAGTAGGGAATTTTGTCAAACGCTTTGACCAGGTTGAAGTATGTGATGTGTAGCTTTCGTGACTGTCTCAAAAAATCCACCAGGTTGAGTAAGCATGATCTGCCCTTGATGAATGCAAACTGAGATGAGCCCAGTGTCTTGAGTTTCCCTATATCCTGATCGATTCATTCCATGATAGGTCATGGCATTGCGTATGCGGCTGGTTAGGCTTATGAGTCTGTGGACGGTCCTCCATTATGCAGGAGAATGACTGTAGCTGTTTTCCATTTGTTTGGTACAAAACACATATGGAGGTTAAGATTAAACAGTGCTGTTAGGGGTGTGGCAAAATCATGCTTCATGCAATCGAGATGCATCCAGGGATATTGTCAGGACCCATTGATGCAGTATTTTTATTTTTTGATAGCACTTTTAGGACTTGGTCTTTTCTGATAGCTGGAAATGAGCCATTTTCAGGTATATGAAGGACCAATGGAGTAGAGGGAAGGGTGAACTTAGAGATACATTTTTTGGCCAGGAGATTTGCTATATCTTCAGCCTCAGTGTAGGTAACATTATTCAGAATCAGGTCAGTTTGTTGCTGCGTTGTGCTCTTGAGATTATGAACATCACTAAAATTAATTGTGATTGCCTTTGGGTTAGGTAGTTATTTTATCCTCAGACCTGAGTTTTGTGGACTTTATTAAGGTCCTGAGTTGTTAATTCCAAGAATGTTAGAAACCTTGTCACTGAAATACTTGGTCTTACATTTGGTTAAAATTCTTTTCCTTTTATTATAAAGCTTGTTGATATTATGGTTCCACCATGGGAGTTTGTTTCTGGAGTTTACACTGCAGTTATTCCTAAGGGCTAGAGCAGCATCTGTGTAGGTGTTTACATGCTGGTATAGTGTGGAGGTGTACATTTCTGTATACTCAATTGAGTTAACTGGGTTTGGTGGGGATTTGAAGCTTACCAATGTACCCCTTAGTAGTAAGCAGTTTTTCTTAAAGAAATTTCTAAAGGTACCATGGGTGTAAGGAATCAGTTTCTACGTGGGATTTTTACTTTGTTTTAGAATACTTAACTCGGCTCACTTTCAAAGCAGGTGCCATAACAGATTAAGGAATGTGTGTCTTGGAAAAGTCAGTTTCTGGTAGCTGTTATTTCTGCCAGAATCTCTGATATGCAACATCATCTACTCACCCTCTATGTCTAGTGTTCTATAAGCAGTGTCCATGAGTACAATTCATTAGGTCACAGCAGAGACAAACTTGATTTAAGCCATTAACCTGCCAATTGTCTTTCCCAACAAAGGAGAGTGTCCACTGCATTCCATGGATGTTTACAGGCCACACTGGATTTCTTGCTCACAGTGACACTGGGAAATAAAGCCTCAGAGTTAACTCTGACTAAATGGCTTTTGGGCTATTTTTTACTAAGTTCTTGTATGATAAAGATAACAGATCACTACTTGTAGAGTTCATGGTTCATTTAATCATGGTTGAGGCAACTTCAGCAGCATTCTTTGAAGAGAAAACATCCTTATAGCATATTTTAGTAGAGGCTACATGGACATCACTGAATACTTTTTGAGGACACTACACGCTGCATGTGATCTCTAAACAAGGTCTTCCTTTGGTTCCACCATCATTTGGGGAATTTTCCCAGATGGATTTGCATAAGACATTCTGCTTGGGACCAAGTACTGATGTTAAAGAGGATGGAATTCCAGTCTCAGATACAGATGTTCCGTACCCACCAGAATAGTAGGTATGGATTGGCTGCTCTCTTCCCTTTACCAAATCCAATCTCCAGCCTAGGATCCGACTGTCCCTACAAGCAGTCCTGTGTGTATGTAGTTTGGGCTTAGGGTCCATCTTGCAAAGACCTTGGAGATCTGGATCCTGAGCAGCAAAACATTTTGGGTAAAGCGGAGGAGTTTGATAATCTGGGAAAATTTAATCAGCCAGGCTTAGTCCTGTTGATATTAATCTTGATGGTAAAGAGGGTGGACCTGCCAATTTAGATCTATTATTAGGGTAGGGAAGAGTATCTGGTAGTCCAAGTTCCTGCAAAGGATTCTAAAAGAGACCCATCAGAGTTTAGGCACATAAGCTGCATTTTATGTAATGTCCAAGGAAATACTACCACTGCTACTAATAATAACAACAATAAGGGATTTACTAATGCAGGATCAGCAGCAACAATGATTCTTGAGATGAGATCACATTTCTAGAACCTGTGCATTTATTTATGTATTTTAATTTATTTTTTATGAAAAGGTCCCACCTGTATCAGATAGTCTGCTTAGACTTAGAGAAAGCCTTAGATCTTTACTACATTTATATATTTTAGATATCCTGAACAAAACCAAACAATAAATAGCAACTTAGTTTATATGCTTCAGTGATGGTTTGATAAAAAGCAGTAGTAAATACAATTATCTAGGGGAATATCTGAAAACTTAAATATCAAAAATGATATAACAGAAGGATCAGTGACAGAATCATTCCAATTTGATATGTTTATTACTTGTTTTAAAGATGCGGTGGCGGTGCTGCGGTAGCGTTGTCACCTCACAGTAAGACGTTGTCCTGTTCGATTCTCAGCTAGAGCGTCTTCTGTGTGGAGACATGCATGAATGGGCGTACCTTCGTTGAAGGTTGTGCGTTAGGGCTGGCAATTCAGCATGTAAAAATCTACTGCCAATCATTAGCGGACCGGAGTTCCGCTGTGGTGACCCCTAACCGGGAAAATCCGAAAGACACAAACAAATTACTTGTTTTAACGATCAAGTGTTTGCTTAAATGTATAGATGTGTCAGATAGGTCACATGATTATATCAAATCCATATTCCTTCTATCTTCAGGTAATAACAGACAGAAATGATATTTGGAGGTCTTAAAATAACTTGGGTGATCAATCCTGTATAATGAAATTAACAAACAGAAATAAATTAGTACCCATTGCTTTAAACCATGCCTTAGAAGTGTATACAATTAAGAAATGAATTTATATTGAATTATTTGGCAACTGGATGACCCCCCCAACATTAGTATCTCTTCTCAGGATGATCCTGTAGAACTCTTTGGTTAAGGAACTGATTTAGAATAATTCAGCCTTCATCATGAAATTGCAAGAATGAAACAAAGGACTACAGAATGAATTTTGTCAGGAACGCATAGCCTTAACCATCTATAGCAACCTGACAGCTATTCTTATTGTAATGAATCAATTATCTTAGTTAGGTCTTCATAAATACCAATTGCCTTAGATTGGTGTTTAGTAAGAATTGCACTAGAGCAGTGATGGCGAACCTATGACTCGTGTGTTAAAGGTGACACACCAGCATTCACCAACACCCGAGTTACCAAAGAAACTGAATGAACAAAAATACAAGAAATATGTGACCCTACATTTATCTATTAAAACTCAGCAACAAAAAACAGTCATTAATTGATGTTAAACAAATGAAGTGCAATGTGTTCCATATTTATTTCAGTTTAATTCAAAATTACTATTAAAAGTAAGGTAATTTTTTTTGGTGCACTGTTTTAAACCAATTATCAGTGCCCATATAGTTTTCTGTATTATAAGTCTCTGATTTTTCTTTTACATTTAGAATACATAGCAGCACACGTGATTGGACTGTATTTTTAAAAAGTAAATGAATATGTAAAGAATTGTTTCTCTTTTGTTTGGGGGGGGGGGGGGGTGACACACCAGCCGAGTCAAGATAGGCATTTTCTGAATTTTTGACACAGAGCCCAAAAGGTTTGCAATCACTGAACTAGGGAGTATTAATCCTTTCTGTTCCATTATGACTAAAACCTGAATAGATTTATAATACAAAGGTACTGCACAAAACAGATTAGTAAAGCAAAATATCTTGACCATAAGTAGCTCCATAAAAAACACTGTAGTAAAATGGTTTCATGCATATGCTGCTAAAGGTGTGCTTTGTATCTAGTGTTTAACACAATGGGTGTTCACGTTTTATTCAAGTTACACCTTTTAAGTCAGATGTGGAAATCTGCTCCTTATGCTTGAAATTGCCATAAATGAAAAGGGTTAGGTTTATACCAGCTTCCTTTAACACTGAGGCTAATCTGCTAGAAAATATGAGGCAGCAGAAATAGATGAGAATTAAAAAATAATCAAGATACATATATGGAAAATTATCTGTATAAGATAAGCCTTTGAAATGTATTATCCATGCTCCTTTTGCATGGGTTGAATTTGCTCAGGCATGTTATGTCCCACGTAGAAGCATAGGCCTGTGCCAATACCATTAACCAGTGACCCCGACTAACAAAAGCACATTACTGTATCTGTTTTAAGCCAGTGTAATGATTGGCTTATTACACATACATGCACTCCCCCCAAGCTCTTCCACTGAAGAGACAAAAAATGGAAAAAAAAACAAACAAATGGATGTTTCTTCTATTGCTACCAACCAGGTGGCCAGAGACCCCCCCCCCACCATCTAGAAATGCAGGTCCTGTTTCTGTTCCTGATCCTCCCTCCTTTTATTAAAATAAATAAATAAGAATTTTCTTTTTATAACTGTAGAAAACTGCTTTCTACAAATGTGGTAAACAGTTGTTACAGTTTATACCCTGCCTGCACAGAGCACTATGGCACTCATAGTTTACTTAAAAAAAATCATCTTATAAACTGTAGAAAATTGCTTGCTGCAAATGTAGCAAGCAGTTGATAAAATTTAGGTCACAAAAGCCGGTATTGCATTAAAGAAAGAAAATTCAGGATTGGATGGTGATCTCACCCCCAACCCTTTGCATTCGAGGCAGTTGACCCTCTTGCCCTGCCCTAGTTACACTTTAGTCTGTGAAGTAGGATCATAGGAGGAAAGATTGAAACAGAAACAATGGCCTATAAAAAGGCATCTTTCTCCTTCTTTGAGTCATTGTATTTTCATATTTATTATATACAGGTAAGAGGGTGTGGCATACAAGGAGCTTGTTTCCAAAAAAAACAATCATTTTGGTGCTTTTTAAGTTACATAAATGTAGCCCGTTTTGGATATGAGTATTTACATACTCAGGCTAATGCTACCATGAATTTTTACACACATTTCATTTCTCAGGAAAAACACAAAGTACAAACAGAGCATAATTGCTTGCAGGCTTATTTATGATCTTGTGTGATAAACTTGAATAGACATTAAAAACATACAGCAACCCATTTCTGTGCCTAGTGATCTGCCAGAAATGAGCAGATAACCAAGCCTCCTCATATTGGTATGCATGCTGATGGAATATCAGTGTAACACTCAAAATACCTTTGTATTATAAATGTATTAACTTTTTAGTAATAATATATTTTTTTGTTTGTTTTATTTTCTTGCTTGACCAGTACAGTCTCTGCTCCCTACTTTTCCCCATCTTCTTCCATTGCCAATTTCCCCTTCATCATTCTACCCTCGGCCAATTGCTTTCACTCCTCCACCCCACCCCTTCTGGTGTCCTACCAGAGGTTACTTAGTGCCCAGGTAGACACGGGCGCCATTTTCAAAATTCACAGCAAAGCTGTTACTATGGTCCCAGTTGCAGCTCCCTGGCCCACTGAGGATAGTGCACTCACCACATAAGAAAACAGTAGTTGTACACATTCCTCAATTGCAATAAGCTGACCTGTTTTTGTATTGCGTCTTTTCTGTATTTGTCTGTTTAGATATAATTTTAGCATATGCATTTTTTAGCCTGATCTTACCGTGTCTGTAAAGAGCTCTTTCAAACTGTGTAGCTTGGAAGAACCTCCCTCTTCACTGCTGACATGGGGTCCAATTAAACACTCCGACATAACCATGGTTGGCTTTGAGTGAATGCAAGGTTGTTTAATGGCATAGGATTGTAGAATGTATATTTGTGGTAACCATCTCTGTGTTCTACATATTTACTGGATTAACTGCTTGGCCAATGTCCCCTGATAATATCGCAGTTGCTGTGCTTTTAAATGCTTATTGAATGCTTTACTGTACTTGCTTGTCTTATTCACTATACCTGACCAATTCTACTCTAACTTGCTGCTCTTGCTGCGATGTATGTGTGTTAACTGTTGTTGCTGATATAACCAACATGAGACACAAACTTGTTAATGTTGTTCTTGACATGCTTCTTGCTGTAACATATTGTGAATAGATACGACTCTCGGCTGTAAGCCATACCCCCCACCTTAGTTATTTCCTTTCCTAGCTATCTCCAGTGTACTTCTGCCTTCCTTCTATAACAGTCACCTAAACCTTATTTGCAACAACCTCAAGCTATCCATTTTATTTTTCAGTTTTTTCCAGCACCCGGAGACATGACCTAATAGCTACCAGGACATCAGATCTCAAAAGTTGAAAATGACTTGATGCTCTACGTAGGTCTCCTTGTGTCCTCAGCCTAATCATTAAGCTGTATCTCTTATCCTGGCTCATGGCATGCACACTAGCCCAATTGCCATTATCCCAGATTCCTGCACCCCTCATGAATCCCAGCCTAGCCTTGTCCAAGATTTGCTTTCTCTTTGTCACTTTGCACAGTAATACCCCTCTCCTTCCTGTCTCAATAAATGGCTATGTATCCCCAGAGTCACTTGTGTGGCCCTTCTGTTCTGGTAACTATGAGAACTCGCTCCCTGAGCAAAGTTTTCAGTAGATACTTTTTAACCACATTTATTTATTTATTTTATCTTACATTTGTTGACTGGGAAAGTCCAACTGGACACAGGTCCATTTTCAGTGGAGGCCCGGGGAGAAAAGCTCCACATTACAATACATTACATGAGAGTAAAAAGAAGTAGAACATACATACATATGACATATATACACATCAGGACAACATGCCGGTGATTAAAAAACATACATATAGCATGTATATACACAACAGGACATCATGTTAGTGATTAACATTTCTTACAGTAGACAATCAGAGGTACATTTTTTTTTTCTTTTGCAGTTATAAGTTTTGTAAGGTAAATGTATACAGGTTTGGAAGCTTTCGGGAGAGAAACTGTTTATACATAGCTGTACCCTGACAAATTCTCTTGGTATGGATTAGCCTGGTGAGTGGTATGAGCATAGCCAGTTAATTAGATAGTGGGTTTTCAGGAGTTTTTTGAATTGAATAAAGGAGGTGGTAGAAGTTATTTGGCTTGGTAGTGTGTTCCAGGTTTTGGCAATGATGTTGGCAAAGAGGGACTTAACAGCTTCGTTTTTATGTTTGATGACAGTTAAGAGGTTCTGGTTACTAGATCTTAAGGCTCTAGAGGGAATGTGGGGCTGAATTAGGTGCTGAAGTGCTGGAGTTATCTTAGGAAGGTAGTAGAGTTTGCGAGCTATAGAGAGTTGATTGAGTAGAAGTATATGAGGCAACTCAAGCCAGTTGAGTTGCTTAAGGGATAGACAGTGATGGGACCTATATGAGGCTTCAGTAGCAAACTTGGCAATCTTGTTGTAGCAAGATTCCATTTTATTTAGATCAGCTTGGCAGAGATTGGTCAAGACGGGAGAGGCATAGAGGAGGGTGGATAGAAGATGCGTCCTTGTGATGGTTACTTTGGTGCGTTTTGTCATAAACTGTTTGTTCCTATAGAGGAGACCAAGTTTTTTATTAACTTTCTTAATGGTTTGTGCTATGTGGGTGTCGAACCTCAGGTTATTGTCTATTTCTATGCCTAGCAGTTTAGTGTGTGTGGTTGGACTGATTTGAATGTTTTCTTTGGAGCTAATGGTGAAACTATTATTTAGGGGAGGAGCTCTGCCAGGACTGAAAATAATTAGTTTTTTTTTTTTTTTTTTTTGGGATTAATAAGACGTTTGATGTTAGTGAACCAAGTTTTGGCTAGGGTGAAGTTATTTTGAGTAAGGGTTTGCAGTTCACTAAGGGTAGGGGCAGCACATATGAGGGTAGTGTCATCTGCATATTGTACTATTGAGGCAGTGTGAGAGGATGAAGAGATCTGATTTGTAAATAGAGAGAACAGCAATGGGCCAAGGATGGATCCTTGAGGGACTCCTATGGTTACTGGTAACAGGGGGGACAATTGGTCCTGCCGTAGGACTGCTTGCTGACAGGCAGATAAGTAGCTACTGAACCATGATATAGAGGAGGACTTATATTTAGGGTGGATAGGGTATCAAGAAGCAGACTGTGGTTTACCATGTCAAAGGCTTTTGATAGGTCTAAGAATATGGAAGAAACAAACAGACCCTTGTTTCTATGGTGGTTAACTATGTTGATGATAGTATGATAGTAGTGATAATGATAGTAGTGCTGTTGTGGTGCTATGGAAGGTCTAAAGCCATGATGGGATATGGAGAGTAGGTTGTTATTCTGGAGGTACTGTATTAGTTGAGTATGAACAACTGTTTCTAATATTTTGGATAAAGGTGATAGGATTGCTATTGGGCGATAGTTGGTGAGCTCTAAGGAGTTGCCTCCTTTGTGCAGTGGAATTATATATGATGTTTTCCATGAGGTGGGGACTTCGCATTCTGAGAGTGATCTGTTTATGAGAATAGAGACAGGATAGGCCATAGCTTCAGCTGAGATCCGAAGGAAGTCTGCTGGCAGCTTATCAGCTGCTAGAGTGGTTGGTTTAAATTTACCAAAGAGTTTAGATATTGATTTGATGAATACAGAGTGGAGGTGAAAATTGGGGCTCTTGTTTTGTATACTGGGGTGGGTTGGGGTAGTTATTGATGTGGGGCTGCTAGTACTATTTTGGGCATTGGCAAGGGTCTAGACTGTTTTGGTAAAGAATTTGTTAAACTGAGTAGGAATGTTTTCATGGTTATTTGGAAGCACAGATGTTGGAGTCGTGGACTTTCCTGGATGCAGCATACCATTTATTGAGGCCCAGAATTTGTGTGGGTTGTCAGCATATTTTTCTTTCATGCTTGTATAGTAGCTGGATTTGTCTAGTTGGATTTGTTTTTTGGCTTTGTTACGGAGCTCTTCATAGTTTTGTCTCAAATTAGTGGTTTTGTTTTTCTGATATTGAATCCAGGCCTTGTCCCTTTCTTTCATTATAGTTTTAGTATCTTTTCGTAGCCATGGGGCATAGTTAGTTTTTATTCTAATGGTTCTAAGGGGTGCATGATGGTTTAAGATTTTTATGAAGGTTGTGTTAAAGTACTTGACGGCATCGTCTAGAGGTAGATGTTTTAGGGGGGTCCAGTTACAGCATTTTAGAGTATAGATGAGATCAGTAGCTATAAAGTTTTTTTTTGTTTCTAACTACTCTGAGGATAGGTTGGTTGATGGTTTGGGATCTGTTCCTAATTAGGTAGGGTGGATGATGGTCACTTAGGGTATGTGGAAGACAACCAGATTGCTGTGCAAGAGTGGGGTCAGCTACCAGGATTCAGTCTAAGATGGACTGACGTTTGGAAGTTTTGTCAATTCGAGTGGGGATGGTTATAGTTTGGGTAAACCTGTGGAGGTTTATGAAGGCAGAGGGGTTATGGCTGGAGCAGTGAAGCCAGTCAATATTGAAGTCTCCTAATAGTATGGCTTCATGTGGAAGGAAGTTGGAGGTCCAATTAAGCAGGCTTTCCATTACAGTGACATTATTGCCTGGTGGTATATAGTCACTTGCAATAATTATATGTTTGTTGGAACTTATTTTTAATTTGGCAAGGATTAGTTCTACATCTTTGAATTCATGGGTATTGGAATCTAGTTGTTCTAAGGCAAGATGATTTTGGAATAATATTGCAACACCTCCGCCCTTTTTCTCTGATCTGTCTCTTTGGATAATGTTGTAACCTGGGGCAGTAATCTCATTATTGTGATATCGTGGTTTGAGCCATGTTTCAGTTAACACAGTGATATCTGGTTTGTATAGAGCTAGTAGGGCATGAAGGTCATGAATTTTGTTAAGTATGCTTCTTACATGAATGTTTATGAAAAGGAGAGCTGAGGCAGGTCTGTAGTGTAGGGGATTTAGCTGATTTAAGTTTGGGCTGATTGATGTTTTGGGTCCTGGATTGGGATGTATATCACCACTGCAAGTGAGTTTATGGAGTAGGTGTAGATAGAGTTTGGTCAGTTTGTGAATTATTTTAGTTTGTCTTTGAGAAGAGAGGGGTTTAGTTTTGATTTTCAGTTTAATGCACAAGTAAGAGAAGGGTAGGGGGAGGTAAAGTCACATGGCGATATAGGGAAGTTTTTTAGTTTGGTGGTGGTTGTGGAATCAGTTTGCCAAGGGGATGGGGTGTGGTTATGACGCTGAGTGTGGTAGGGGGACAGGATGGAAAGTAGGAGTAGGGTGAAGATTATTAATGGGTAGAATGATGTTTTTAGTAGTTGGGTTAGATATGTGTAACCCATGTTATCTAGTTTCTGAAAGAATGTGTTACATGCAAGGGTACTATCTATGAATGAGTGAGATTGGTGTTGTATTAAAGGTGCAGTATTAGGTGTATGTGGGAGTTTGTTGTTAAGAGGGTAACATATTTGAAGTGATAGGTGGATGAGAGTGTAAGACTTGCTAATGGGAGTTGTCTGCAGCTACAAGTTGAAGTAATGTTAGGGACTTAGGAGCTATATAAGCATCAGGTAATGCTAGGTATACGGCTACAGAAAGTGATGGAGAGTATGGCCAGTGCAAGAGCAATCATTTTATGTGTTAGGGAGCTGCAGTTTGGCCAAGAAGTATTGGTCAGGTAACTGGTATCCTCTAGTTAAGAGAGGGTTGAAGAGATAGTGAGTTACTAAATACGGGGGGATACTTGCTACTTTATCTGTAATGATGTTCTTGACTATGGATAAGGTGAATGGGAATTATATATTGTCAATTTATTTGTACTACGTTCACATATGCATATTTACTGCAGTTAAAAATATTCATTATAGGTAGTAGTTAATGGTTATAGGGTGGTGTGTATAGAGAGGTGGTGGAGGAGGTAGGGATTCTGTGATGGAGGCAGCAAGTAGGCTAGAGTGTTTGTGAGGAACAGGAAGGGGAGGAGTGTTTGGGTAGGAGGAAACAGGTGGTTAGGTATAAAGGAAATGATATGGGGGTGGGTGGGAATGGAGCAAAGTGAGCCCGAGTGGATCTGCACCCACAGCAACTTTAAAAAGCTAAAAAGCAATCATTTCCTTAACATAAAACAAATTATTAACAGTGAAATGGATGAAAGGGGTGGGGTTGGGCTAAGAGGAAAAAGGTTTGCAGCTGTTGCCCCTGGGTATGCACTCTAGCTGACAGATTTTAATAAGGCATAACAGTAAGTCACAAAAGCTGGCACCTACACTACACAAGTGGCAACAACAAGGTTCCTGGAGTTAAACCTGGGGCTGCAGTCTAGTTTTGGATGATTGCTGGTTAGAGTTTTCTTTGCTTTTAGCTGGAGTGAGAGGATTCCTTGCTCACACAAGTGAGGGGGGGGGGGACCCAAAGCGATCAGGTGCTCAGTGGCTCTAAAAGTTGCAAAGAAGACAAAAGGAAAGAATGTAAGACTAAAAGCAATAAAATAAGGAAATCAAAATAAGCACAACCATCATAAATATTGTACAGAAAGCAGAGCAAGTGAACATAGCCTATTAGAAGTCATCAAAAGAAATACATTCAGACTCTGCAACCAGTCTTATTCAGCAGCAGTCAGTATAACTAGTTAGAATATCCTATTACCAGACAATATTGCAACTATGTAGCAGTTTCACCAGTTTACCATAAATAGCATTCTGCACTTTACAATGTATATCTAACTTACAGAAACAGAATATACAACAGCAGCAGTGTAACCAGTTGGAATATACTATTACCAGGCAATATGGCAACAATGTAGCAGTTTTACAGGTTTACCATAAATATCATTCAGCACTTTACAATGTATGTTTAACTTACAGAAACAGAGTATTCAGTAGCAGCAGTCAGTGTAACTAGGTGGAATATACTATTACCAGATAATATTGCAACAATGTAGCAGTTTCACCAGTTTACCATAAATATCATTCTGCACTTTACAGTGTATATCTAACTTACAGAAACAGAATATACAACAGCAGCAGTGTAACCAGTTGGAATATACTATTACCAGGCAATATGGCAACAATGTAGCAGTTTTACAGGTTTACCATAAATATCATTCAGCACTTTACAATATATGTTTAACTTACAGAAACAGAATATACAACAGCAGCAGTGTAACTAGTTGGAATATACTATCACCAGGCAATATGGCAACAATGTAGCAGTTTTACAGGTTTACCATAAATATCATTCTGCACTTTACAATGTATATCTAACTTACAGAAACAGAATATACAACAGCAGCAGTGTAACTAGTTGGAATATACTATTACCGGGCAAAATGGCAACAATGTAGCAGTTTTACAGGTTTACCATAAATATCATTCAGCACTTTACAATGTATGTTTAACTTACAGAAACAGAGTATTCAGTAGCAGCAGTCAGTGTAACTACGTGGAATATACTATTACCAGATAATATTGCAACAATGTAGCAGTTTCACCAGTTTACCATATATATCATTCAGCACTTAAAAAAGAAACAGAGTATTTCTCCCTCAGCACTATCATTTAGAGGAACTCTGAATCAGGTTTACTGAAACTGGGAGCAAGCAAAAACAAAAACATAAGCTTCTAATATCGAAGCTCAATAGTTTTAATATCAAAGCTTGATAGTTTTAAAACCCTGAAAAGTAGCTCACATGTCTACAGAAAAACCTGCACATCTTACCAGCTGATATATATATATATTTTAACTTTCCTGCTTGACCAGCATGGTCTCTTTCTGCTCTGTTCAACTAAACACCTGCATCTCCACAAAACACAATTATATGTTTCGTGCCCACTGAGTGGCGCAGAGCTACAGTTATCCCAATCCACAAGGGGGGATCCACCTTGGATCCCGGAAACTACCGTTCCATCAGTCTGACAAGCCTTATCTGCAAGGCCATGGAGCGTATTATCATGGAACTTATAAACAAAGACATTGGCAACCTTCAAACACTGGACCCCACCCAGTTTGGGTTTGTGAAGGGCCGATCTTGTCTCCTGAACCTGATTGACTTCTTTGAATCAGTCTCCAGAGCCATAGACAAGGGTAAGGTGGTCCACACAGCCTATCTAGACCTTGCCAAGGGCTTTGACACCATCCCCCACTCTGGAATCATAGATAAACTTACTAAGTTGGGCATTAATCCCTATGTCACCCAATGAATTGCTAAATGGCTCACTGATAGAACCCACACTGTAAAAGTAGCCGACTCCAAATCCAGCTCCAGACAAGTGACAAGTGGAGTACCTCAGGGTTCAGTCCTGGGGCCGCTCTTGTTTGGCATCTACTTCTCTGAAGTACAGGTCAACACTAAGGGACTCTGGCTAACAAAGTTTGCAGATGACTGCAAACTGGGAGCCATTATTGAATCCCCAAATGATGTGGATACTCTACAAAAGGGCCTTACAGAAACAGATGCTTGGTGCCAGAGCCATGGGCTCAAGCTCAATGCCAAGAAATGTATTGTTATCCCTTTGGGAAAAACATGTATCCATGAATTACCATATAGGTGGCAGTACACTAAACACAGAAAGTGTGATAAGAGACTTAGGGACACAGGTGGACAGTGGTCTCACCTTCGATAACGACATCGCCACAACAGTCAGGAAATCCTTCTCTGTGGCACACCTCATCATGAAGGGCTTTTCATCCAGAAAAAAGGAGGTCATTGTCCCACTGTACTCATCCCTCATTAGACCCATTATAGAATACAACGCCCCATTTGGTATGTACCTCTCAAGACATCTGCAACAACTGGAAAAGCCTCAGAAATACCTCACTAAAAGAATCATAGGCCTAAAGCAGATGCCCTACGCTGACCGTCTTAAAAAACTCCAGCTATACTCTGTCGCATATCGTCTACTCAGAGGCGATCTCTGCTTAACATACAAGGCCATGTCAAACCCAGAGCTGTTGGACATGCTACACTTAAAGAAATCCCAATCCCTCAGAGCTACACGCTCCAGGGATCTAAACCTTGTCATCACAATAAACAAAACATGTTGGAGGGATAGGTTCCTGACCCAGAGACTCCCCAGACTCTGGAATAGATTGCCCATACATGTCAAGCAGAGTGCCTCTTTGGACCTCTTCAAGAGGAACCTTGACGATTGGATGGGAGAAAGGAAATTCACCCCAGGGATCACGTCAGTCGCCCTGCTAGACAGGGGTCCAGGAAAGTAAATAATGTGGGAAGAAATAGCCAGGGAATTGTTATGGCTAGGCTTGTATAGGCCCTAGGGCTGATAGCCTAGTACCAGCCTATGAACCTATATATCGCAATATCTAAAAACTATCATTTATGTGGCATCCCAGCTCCTAATAAGTGATGACATACACCCAAATCCCAGCCCTACAATCAAAAACAACCCCCCTGCAACCAAACACATAACATTCTAAAGCCCCTCAGGAATCCCACAGACCTCCTAATACTTAACATAAATATTAGGAGTGTATTGAATAAAATATCAAACCTACATGCCACTCTGGCCCTTTACTTCACTGACATAGTTCTTCTCATAGAAACCTGGCTAAAACTGCAAATCACTGATAATGAATTTGTTCCCCCTGGGTATAATGTTCTCAAACAAGACAGGGCATCCAAAAGAGGTGGAGGCACTGCACTACTCTTTAAAAATAACCTGACCGTAGAAATATTAGGCAACGACCCATCAAAATTCAGTAATGCTGAAATAATATTCACCAAACTAAAAATAAATTAAAAAAAACAAATATAATCGGAACCTATATACCCTCCAGCAACAATATTACTACTGTAGAATCCATTCAAGACTGGGCATCCCATAACTTCCTTCAAGAAACAGTCATACTGGGTGACATACTGACTGGTCAACTTGTGACTCACCCCACCCAACCAGCCACATCAACCTGCATGGCTTCTCTCAGTTAATCAATACCACTACCCGATACAGCATCTAAAATGGACTCCATCCTCACTAATTGGCCATCTCACTCCTACTTGTCTGGTTCTCTTCCAGGCACCCTCAGCGGTCACCTTCCCACCTTTGTAATTAGGCAACAAGTGAACCCATTAAAATCCACCATCCTCCAAGAAATCCAATATACAAAGAACTTCAGAACCCAGGACTTCATATCTGCACTAAAATACCGCAGTTGGAAGCCACTCTCTTCCCTTCCCTGGATAGTGCTGTTAACTACTTCAACAACACTTTCCTTAGCATATTAAATCAACTCACCCCTATCAGAACTGATAGAACCAAGTCCAGCTATGTACCCTGGCTTACCAAAATACCTGACTACTTCTAAAACAAAGCGGTAAAGCCTGGGACTCCTGGCGACAAAATAAAACACAAAGTAATAGACAAATTTACATGGAACTAAGGAACAAAGCCAGAAAGAAAATTAGGTCAGATAAAAGGAACCACTATATAGACATCCAATCCAAACACAAAAATAATGCACAAAAATTCAGGGCTGCCGTAAATAAAATCCTGCAACCAGGTAAAACAAGTACTCCTCCCCTGAATATCGATACCACCACCGGTAATATTGCCACCCAATTCAATGAATATTTCACCAAATCCATTTCATCCCTCATTAATAACAGCTCCTCTACTACATATCCCAAACTAACATCCTCACCTGTAGATCAAAACAGCTTTTCTGTACAAACTCTCCCTACTAACACAATATGTAAATGTCTGAGTAAACTTAAACCTACAACCCTGGCTGCTGATAAATTACCTGCAGAATACCTCAAGATCACAGACATCTCATACCCCATCTCCCTTCTGATCAATCACTCCTTAGCAGAACAATACGTACCTTCTCTATGGAAACTTGCACACACAATACCACTACACAAAGGGGGCATCTCAGTATAACTGTCTAATTACAGCCCAATTGCCATCCTATCACCCGTCTAAGATACTTGAAAAATGTATACATTCCTAAATAATGAAACATCTCCTTACTAATAAACTGCTGTCTAACACCTAACACAGATTCCATTCTAATTATAGTATCACCACAGCCCTGATATGATTTACCAATACCGTAAATCAATACCATAACAACAGCAATCTTGTCTCCACTATCTTCCTAGAGCTCTCCAAGGCCTTTGATACAGTCTCCCATTCCAAACTCCTTACCATCCTCTTCGATCTTAACTTAAGCCACTTCACTGTAGCCTAGTATCAGGGCTATCTATCCAACCACCAACAGGCAGTAAAATGGGAAAACTCCCTGTCTTCCTGGAGGTACCACAAGGATCCATCATCAGTCCCCTCCTATTTGACATATTTACCACCCAACTTCACAGATTTACTCAGCATGCTACACTAGTCCAGTACGCTGATGACACCACCCTAATCTGTTCAGTCCCATCACTCCCTCAACATCAGAAATTGACACGAGTCCTTTAATACTGTTGAAACCTGGCTAGCCAACTCTCAGCTGATTCTTAACCCCCCAAAAAACTCAGCTAATGATTTTCCATCCCATAAGAGCCCCTGTTCCTATACCACCATTCACAATATATTCCATCCATAACAACCCTATCACACCAGTCCATAACACTAAATTACTAGGCGTTATTATAGATCACAATATGAAATTCAATATCCATGTTGCTCAGACAAAAAAGTCCACAAAAAACTCGGAACACTATACAGGTGCAGAAAATCCCTCACCAACAGCAGCAAAGCTACCATTGCAAGAACCCACCTAATTTCCACACTTCTCTAGGCCTCTCCTTTATTCATCAAGCTAAATAAAGTAGACCTAAAGAAACTTGACACCTGCTACAATAAAATAGCTAAGTTTGCAACTGACTCCCCCTGCAGTACACATCACTGCCAAGCTATCAAACAATTATCCTGGCTAGAACTACCCAACCTGCTCACCTAGAACCAACTTTTAATAACCAATCAAATTATTTATGATTCAAATAAAATTCCATCATTACATGGCCTGCTAAAAAGCTATTCCAACAATTGCCTATTAAGATCCACCACCAAATCACTGTGGACTGACGTATTCAAAAGCAGAAATAGCTCTGATGACTCCCTCTACTCTTCTAATATTGTAAAAGTATGGAACTCCATTCCCCTAGATATTAGGTCCAACATACCATTAAAAAAAACCCCTCTAGACCCATTTAAACGAGTCTTGGATATGTAGCTGTTCTGACCCTGGATAGTTTCCCCTGTTAATCTTCTGTGCAAGCCTTTAATCAGGACTCCTCTAGATGCTGTTCTTAAACATCTCATAGTGTACTATTTTAAGCGTTGTAGGAATGTACCCAAATAACTGACTGTAATGCCACCCAACTGTTTTGTATATTTCTCACATAATATATTTTACATTGTATAATTATAATATGCTTATATGACTGTAGTACATCAGTCAGACCTCCCAACTGTCCCAAATTACTCGGCTTTTACCGAGTTTTGGTGTCAAAATGAAGGGGTGCCATGATTCCCGAGTGGCACCCCTTCATTTCCAATTTGTTTGTCTTTGTTTTTTTATTTTTTTTTTAATTTTCGTGCTGTTGGAGCTGACGTCATCACGTGCGTGATGATATCAGCTCCATCAACAGTAGCAGCCAGTCGGGATTGAGCTCCTTGAGCTCACGTCATAATTTCGGGCTGGCTGCAAGCAGTTGCTGTATTTGAAAAGCTTGTCGCCGTTTCGGACTTTGCTTCCATATTGCCCGAGAAAGAAAGCTGCCGTTCGTGCTGGGACTATGCTTTTAAGCTGCTGCCTGCCTGAGAAAGCTGCCGTTCGTTTTGCCTGCGAGAGAGAGGACTGTTATTAGGTAAGGAGGAACAAAGGGAAGCTGCTGTTCGTTTTAACCTGCTGCTGCCTCACTTATGGTATTAGGAGGATATTTGGATGAAGGGTATGTGTGTGTGTGGGGGGGGTGAAAGTGTCTCCCCTTCAAGTTATTTTGCAAGTGTTTTCTGTTCAAGGCATGGCAAAGAAATTTATAGGGGTGGTGCTGTGGTAGCATTGTCGCCTCACAGTAAGACGTTGTCCTGTTCGATTCTCAGCTAAAGCGTCTTCTGTGTGGAGACATGTGTGAATGGGCGTACCTTCATTGAAGGTTGTGCGTCAGGGCTGGCAACTCGGCACTTAAAAAAATCTACTGCCAATCATTAGAGGACCGGAGTTCCGTTGTGGCGACCCCTAACCGGGAAAAGCCGAAAGACACAAGACTGGCTATCCTAGATGTGCCACGTTATCGAGAAAGAGAGAGATACTGGATTTAAGTGATTTATGCAAGTTCAGGCTCACCTTGGAACATGTAAATATCCACGAATGAGTAAGAACAAAATACATACATAGCATGAGGCAGCATAAGCGTGGCAGCAAAGTAAACTAGTTTACCTGTTAGTGACAACTAGCATAATTTATGAATAGTGTAGCTGTTGGGATACATAAACTCTGACATTTCCATCAGATTTGCAATGTATGTTAAGCATGAATAAGCCTTAGAAAACAGGTTTCCATTAGGCAACCAGTGAGGGCATTCTAGACCTTTGAGTCATCCAAGGAGAGAGATTTTTTTTTGTCCACCTTGAGTTTACTTCCAAGTGGTGAGAGCAGAACTGTGAATTGAGTTAATCTCAGGAGCCTGGGTTCCTGATTAAACTGTAGTCTGCTTCCCAGGAGTGGAGAGTCTTTAGGGGCATTTATAGATAAGGATGTGGAGGGTAATATCACTTCTGCTATCCACAGAGTAACCAAAGAAGTCTTTTCCATTTTGGGGGGATTTTAGAACAATCCGATAATGCTTTAGAAGAATGTTAATCTGGAGAAGTTATTTTTTTATTTCAGGTGAATTTGCATCTGGTTGTTACATATTTTTATTTTGACTTTGCTGTTGTCCATGAACCATCTGGTGATTATCTAGCCTTTATGTCCAGCCCTGTTGTCATTTGATACTGTTGTGTTCTTAGTATTTCCTTCTGGTAGACTAACAGTATGTCATCAAATTTAACTATGAAAAAATACATCCGCATCCTAAATACTAAAACAAATACTAATGTTACTTATGTTCATATTTTACTAGACAATAGCTCATTTAAGTTTTTTGAAACCTTTCAATTGCAGTCCCACTGGTACACCCAACTATTTACTCCTCCTGTCTGTAGGGGTTAGGGGAGCAGGGTCTATAGCATCCTACAGACCACCCTCTCAAAGTCAGGAATCCCACTCGGCTTTCCTGAAAACATTGGAGAACATGAAGATCTCTCCAAACACCATTATATTGGGTGACTTCAACTACCCAAACATTGACTGGGAGCACTACTCAAGCCCCAGCACCTTAGCCCAAAGGTTCCTGGAAATTATAAACTCAAATGCTATGGAACAACTAGTCACCACTCCCACAAGAGGGGACAACATACTAGACCTGATCATTACCAACATGGGGACTCTATGCTCACACCAGAAGTATATCCCTCATTGGTAAGATCAGACCATAAATTAATTTCACTGGATGTCCACATCCCGACCCCCACCCCCAGCCCAGAAAACCACAGTGAAAAACTTCTCAAAAGTGAACTTCTTACTTCTCAAAACCGAAGTGGAATCCTTCAAGGCCCCAGGGCCAGTGGAAACTATGGCCCAAACTGCAGAATCCTATATAAACGCATTCTACGGACATCTCCAGGAATGCATGGATCATGCTATCCCAAACAAAACCAAGACCCAGTCATCCAAAGGCAGGCGTCCAGTCTGGTGGACCCCTGCCATAAATAAACTGTACAACAGAAGGAGGAAGCTACTACATGATAGAGCAAAATCCCTAATAGGGAAGGCATCTCTGATCAGTACTAGCAAAAAATTACGATCCCTCATAAAATCCTCCAAGGCCAGCTTCGAGAGAAAAATTGCACAGGACACCAAAGACAATCATAAGGCTTTTGTCAGTTATGTTAGGAACCTGGGATACAACTCCCAGACTTGTTCTGAGTTGATTCTAAACGACAAAAAATACACTGAACCCACAGACATCGCCAATATCCTGGCAGACAGGTTCAGTGCAAACTTCTACCCCCCCAAAAGGGCAAGTATCTATCCCGGCAGAGGGCTGCCTCCCAAACATCTCTGATGCTCAGGTGAAGGCTGCCCTCTCCAAAGCAAAAAACACTGCTTCCATGGGACCAGATGGCATCCCAGGTTGCGTCCTACATGGACTCCAAGAGGAACTAATCCCTCAAATAAAACAGCTATACAATCTCAGCCTCACTACAGGATATGTGCCCACAGAATGGCGTACAGCAACAGTGGTCCCACTCCACAAAGGTGGAGCCTCCACGGACCCTGGAAACTATTGCCCCATAAGCCTGACTAGCTTAGTCTGCAAGGCTATGGAGAGGATCATCATGGAGCTCATAAACAAAGACATTGGGGACCTACAGACACTAGATCCTACCCAGTTCGGCTTTGTCAAGGGCAGATCCTGCCTTTTGAACCTGGTTGACTTCTTCGAAACAGTCATCAAAGCCATAGATGAAGGGAAGGTAGTCCACACAGCCTATCTGGACCTTGCAAAGGCATTTGACACAATACCCCACTTGGGCATCATAGATAAGCTATCCAGCTTAAATATAAACCCCTATGTCACAAGATGGGTCGCAAACTGGCTCAAAGACAGAACCCACAGAGTGAGAGTTGCTGGAGCCATGTCAGACTCGAAACTGGTCACAAGTGGCGTCCCACAGGATTCTGTTCAGGGACCACTCTTGTTTGGTATATACTTTTCCGAGGTACAGGCAAACGTGGAAGGACTATGGCTCACCGTTTGCAGACGACTGCAAACTGGGCGCCATAATTGACTCTCCAGCTGACACAAATATCCTTCAAAAAGGTCTCACAGAGACAGATAACTGGTGCCAGCACCATGGTTTAAAGCTAAATGCCAAAAAATGTATAGTCATACCCTTTGGCAAAAACAATGTGCCCACAAATTACCACATAGGTGGAAACCCATTAAGTACAGAGAAAGTTATTAGGGACCTGGGGACCCAAGTTGATAGCAATCTCTCCTTTGAAAACCACATTGCCAAAGTGGTTAGAAAGACCTTCTACATAGCCCACCTCATCACGAAGGGTTTCACATCTAGATCAAGAGAGGTAATCGTGCCCCTTTATTCATCCCTCATCAGGCCCATCATAGAATACAATGCCCCTTTTGGGATGTACCTTACCTGACACCTGCAGCAATTAGAGAGACCCCAAAAATATCTCACCAAGAGGATCAAGGGTCTCAAACAGATGCCATATGCTGCTCGGTTAAAAAAACTCCAGCTCTACTCAGTTGCATACCGCCTACTTCGAGGCGATCTATGCCTGACATACAAAGCTATGTCAAATCCAGAATTAATGGACATGCTCCACCTCAGTAAACCTAAATCCCTTAGAGCCACACGCTCAAGGGACTTGAACCTCAGCACAGAAATAAATAGAACTTGCTGGAGGGACAGGTTCATAACCCAGAGGCTCCCTTCGCTCTGGAATAGAATTCCAGTTCATGTGAGGCAGAGCACCTCACTGAATCTCTTCAAGAAGAATCTCAATAGGTGGATGGGGGATCGTAGGTTTGTCCCAGGGATTACTCCCGTGTCACTATTAGACAGAGGCACAGTAAACTAAACCTTAAAAAGGGCACAGTATACTCAAATCAAGGGGTGGCGTAAGCCATACAGAATTGGGCTAGGCTTATAATTGCCCCAGGGCAGATATCCTAGTATGAACCTATGAACCTATTTTAACTAAGTTAGATTTGAAGATAGTTGGGTACATATTTTGCTTTGCAGACAGCTGTAGTCAGAGATTAATTATTTAGGAGTAATATCTGTCATGTCAACAAGTCCGGTTTATGTTGCAATATAGATTTAGTTCCCTTGATCCTATATTTGTGTTGCTGCCAGCCTTGTAGGTCTGCAGTAGGTCAAGCAGGAGCAGGTCATTTACAATTTTGTAGGACAGGCATAAATCACAGCATAACATTGTTTTGAAGAAGTAGGTTTTTTATAGGTATAGGACTTGCATTAATTAGTCACCATGGTGATTTGATTTATTTTAGTATGGAGTAGATTACTTAATTATGTATGTATTTATGCATCTTAATAATTGGTTTTTTGCTTATTCAGTCATATAAATAGTGAATTTTCATTTGTTGAAATGGTTCTGATGCCAGATGCGTTTTCTTTGGATGTGGTGTGGGTTTCAATGCTATTTCAATTAATGTGATTTTCAAGGGCAGATAAGTTTTAATGCCAAGTCTATTTTCAGTGAGACAATATTGCTTTGTTTAGCAGATGTCAAAATAAAATCCAAATAATCATTGTAGAAGTAAAGCAGTATGCACACATTAGTGTTTATGGTAAATGGGGCGAAATCACCAGGTAATGGGACATTGGAATGGCTGCAGGGGGTCAGTGGTGCCATATTTTGGTTGTCTGTTCTTCAGTTTGCATTTGAAAGTTGATATCCCACAATTCCATTGGAGTGGGTGGGGTTATGTAATTATCTATGTAAATTAGATGTTAATGAGCATACAAATTTGTACCTGTTTTTCATGGGCTTTGTCCAGATTTTTAATTTTTCTAGGTTGAGAGGTATGGCATCAGTACATTCTAACAGCTCCTATCATCTGTACTGTATTCTAATAACTTGTGTATTGTGTTTAGTGTAATGTATTTTCATTTTGTACTGATTTTTGTGGAGCTTTTCTCCCTGGGCCTCTGCTGAAAATGGGACTCATACCCAGTCAGACTCTCCCAGTAAACAAATATAAAATAAATAAATAAATGCATAATGGAACAATAAAGAATGTCTATCTATTTATTTTACTTTGTAACAGGATTGGTAGGATGGTCCAAGGTCTGTTTTCAATTACAACCTGCATCAACATTCTATTAACACTGTAAAACTCATTTAAAAAGTATAAGCATAAAATACAGATGAGCTCCTAATATGCATTTAAGTAAATCATTAACATATTCAGAATGAGGAACTAGTACATGTATTCCAGTACTTGTTGGTACATTATAGGTTTGAGTACGCACATATTTCTAAGCCAGTGTGGTATTTTCCAGACAAAAAAGCCAGTACAAGCTCAATCCCTAATGCAAGAAAATGCTTAAGGTATATCTTTCAATGCAGCAACCACAGTTTCGTAGTAAAAATTCCTGCAGTCTGTATACTGTGGTATGCTAGTACTGTGCTGTGCATACTTTGTAGTCATAGACTCTAATTACTCTAACGGGGATATAGCTTGAATTAACAGAGTATGACCTCCATACAT
>NC_056749.1:127496823-127614323 GCF_019279795.1 Protopterus annectens
TAGCTGTATTACATATTACTGAAGGTGTGTCCATTCCCTCATAGCAGTATTATGTTTCTGAAGTTACATCCATTCCTTCATAACTGTATTACATGTTACTGAAGTTACATTTATTCCCTCATAGCTGTAGTACGTTACTGAAGTTATATCCTTTCCCTCATAACTGTATTACGAGTTACTGAAGTTGTATCCATTCCCTCTTAGCTGTATTACATGTTACAGAAGGACATCCATTCTCTCATAGCTGCATTACATATTACTGAAGTTGACTACATTCCCTCATAGCTGTTACGTGTTTATATGTTACTGAAGTTATGTTCGTTCACTCATAGCTGTATTATATGTTACTGAAGTTACGTCCATTCCCTTATAGCGCTATTACATGTTACTGAAGTTACGTTCATTCCCTCATAACTGTATTGCATGTTTCTGAAGTTGTATCCATTCCCTCATAGCTGCTTTTCATGTTACTGAAGTTACATCCATTTCCTCATAGCTATATTACATGTTACTGAAGTTACATCCATTCCCTCTTAGCTGTATTACATGTTACTGAAGTTACATCCATTCCTTCATAGCTGTATTATGTTACCGAAGTTACATCCATTCCCTTAAAGCTTTATTACATTTTACTGAAGTTACATCCATTCCTCATATTTGTATTACTTTACTGAATGTGTGCCCATTCCCTCATAGATGTATTATGTTACTGAAGTTACATCCATTCCCTCATAACTGTATTACATGTTACTGAAGTTGCATCCTTTCCCTCACAACTGTATTACATGGTACTAAAGTTGTATCCATTCCCTCATAGCTGTATTATATGTTACTGAAGGATATCCATTCCCTCACAGCTGTATTACATATTACTGAAGTTGCCTCCATTCCCTCATAGCTGCATTACTTGTTACTGAAGTTACATACATTCCCTCATACCTGAATTACATGTTACTGAAATTACATCCTTCCCCTCATAGCTGTATTACATGTTACTGACATTACATCCATTTCCTCATAGCTGTATTACATGTTACTGAAGTTGTGTCTATTTCCTCGTAGCTCTATTACATGTCACTGAAGTTACATCCATTCACTCATAGCTGTATTACTTGTTACTTAAATTATGTCCATTCCTTCATAGCTGTATTACATGTTACTGAAGCTACATGCATTCCCTCATAGCTGTATTACATATTACTGAAATTACATCCATTCGGTCATAGCTGCATTGCATGTTACTGAAGTTACATGCATGCCCTCATAGCTGTATTACATATTACTGAAGGTGGGTCATTTGCCTCTTAGCTGTATTACATGTTACTGAAGTTACATCCTTTCCCTCATAGCTGTGTTACATGTTACTGAAGGTACATCCTTTCCCTCATAGCTGTATTACATTTTACTGAAGTTACCCCCATTCTCTCATAGCTATATTACATGTTACTGAAGTTGTGTCCATTCCCTCATAGCTGTATTACATGTTACTGATGTTACATGCATTCCCTCATAGTTGCCTTACATGTCTTGAAGTTATAGCTATTCCCTCATACCTTTATGACATGTTACTGAAGGTGTGTCCATTCTCTCATAGATGTTTTACATGTTACTGAAGTTGTATCTATTCCCTTATAGCTGTATTACGTTACTGAAGTTACATCCATTCCCTCGTAACTGTATTAGATATTACTGAAGTTACGCCCATTCCGTCATAGCTGTATTACATGTTACTGAAGTTACACCCATGCCTTCATAGCTGTATTAGATGTTACTGAAGTTACACCCATTCCTTCATAGCTGTATTACATGTTACTGAAGTTACACCCATTCCTTCATAGCTGTATTACATGTTACTGAAGTTACATCCATCCCCTCATGGCTGTATTACATGTTAGTGAAGTTACATCTATTCTGTCATAGTTGTGTTACATGTTACTGAAGTTTCATCCATTCCCTCATAATTGTATTACATTTTACTGAAGTTTCATCCATTACTTATAGCTGAATTATATTTATTTTTATTTATTTATTTATTTTTATGTAAATTTGTTGACCGGGAGTGTCCGACTGGACGTGGGTCCATTTTCAGCGGAGGCCCGGGGAGAAAAGCTCCACAGTAAAATAAACAGACAGTAGTTACATTGGATTACAAAGCGATTAACAATTTAACATAGAAATTACTTACAACATATTTACAGATGAAGAACATAGTACATCAGTAGACAACTAGAATCTTTATCTGTGAAGTACATAACAGGCATTAACAAATGTAACAATGAGGAGTTCCTGCTGTATAATAAGTACTAGGCTTATGAGCATCTGAGCTTGCTATCATCAAGGTAGTTAGTGGAGGTGAAAGAAAGGTAGTAGTTGGATGGGGTGGATGATATTAGAGTGGGAGTTGCAAGGGCATAGCCAGCATGTTTTTAGGTGCGCTTTTAATAAAGTTTTGAAGTTGGTGCATGATGGTACGGAGGTAATTGTGGTTGGGAGTGAGTTCCATAATTTGGCTATGGCGCAAGAGAATAGTGCTTCACCAGCAGAGTTATTGGCTTTAGTGATCTGCAAGTGATTTTTGTTGCTGGATCTTAGTGGTCTGGTGGTGCGATAGGGTTGGAGTAGATTCTGGAGGGATGGGACATTTAGTGGATGGTTTACTAGTTTGTGGGCGAGTGAGAGTTGATACCACTGAAGGAGGTGAGGGAGTTCAAGCCAGCCCAGTTCAGCAAGTGAGAGACAGTGGTGACTACGGTAGGATGCCCTGTGGCTTAATTTGGCGATTTTGTTGTAGCAGGTCTCTAGCTTGTTTAGATCACATTGCCTTAGGTTGGTATATACTGGAGAGGCATAAAGTAGGGTGGAGATAAGGTGGGAATTTGCTGTTGAAATCTTTGCTGCTTTGGTGAGAAATTGTTTATTTCTGTATAATGCTCCTAGTTTTTTTGTGGACTTTTTATGGTCATGGATATGTGAATGTCAAATTTTAGTTTATTGTCTATTTCCACTCCTAGCAATTTGGTGTGTTCAGTTGGGTATTTAGTGGTGTTGTCTTTTGCTGTGATGTTAAAGTGAGAGTTGTTTTGAGTATGTTTGGTGGGTTGGAAGATTAGTAGTTTAGTTTTGTTTGGGTTGAGTATTAATTGGGCATCGGATAACCATGTTTCAACAGAGGAAAAGGCTTCCTGTGTGACTTTTTGCAGTTTGGGTAGGGACTGGGCTGAGCAGATGATGGTTGAGTCATCTGCGTATTGGATGAGTGTGCCATGTTTGGTGGCAGAGGCTAGATTATTGGTGTAAACAGAGAAAAGTAGGGGTCCAAGGATGGATCCTTTGGAACCCCGATGGAGACAGGTAGTTGGGGAGATGTGTCATTCTGCCATACAACGGATTGTTGGCGGTCAGACAGGTAACTCTGAAACCAGGTGGTGACTGATTGTGAGAAGGATAGGTTATTGAGGACAGAGATAAGTTGTTTGTGTGGGACCATGTCAAATGCTTTAGATAGGTCTAGGAAAGTAGCAGAGGAGAGATAGCCATTGTTTTTATGCTGAAGGATAGTGTTAGTAAAGGAGAGTAAGGCAGTGGTGGTGCTATGGTTTGGTCGGAAACCATGCTGAGTACTGGAAAGGAGGTTGTTAGTAAGGAGGTAGTCTGAGACCTGAGAGTGTATGCATCTCTCTAGTATTTTGGACAGCTATGGGGCGGTAATTGGTTAGTTCTGCAGAGGGTCCGCCTTTGTGGAGGGGAATTATATGTGAGACTTTCCACAATGTGGGAACGTAACTTTCTGACAGAGATCGGTTAATCAAGATGGATACTGGGTAGGCCAGAGCATCAGCTGTGATTTGTAGGTATTCACTTGGGAGGTTGTCTGCTGCTAATTTGGTGGGTTTAAGTTTAGTTAAGAGTTTTTTTATGTTGGAGGTAGGTACAGGAGAAAAGAGAAGGCAGTGGGGAGATTACTAGTTGAAGGTGTGGGTTGGAGGGAGGGTTGTGTTGTTTAGCTAGTGATAGTATGGTTTGGGTGAAGTGTGTGTTGAATGAGGTAGCAATATTTTCTGAGGAGTGAGGGATGTTAGGAGGAGGGGTACTGACTTTACCTGGGTGGAGGATGGAGTTTATGGAGGACCAGAATTGTTTGGGGCTGTGTTGTGAGGAGTCTAGGGCAGACTGGTAGTATTGGAATTTGTCCTGTTTTATTAGCTTTTTGACTCTATTGCGTAGTTCTAGGAATGTTTGTTTAGCTGCGGGGGTTTTGGTTTTGCGCCAGTGCTGCCAGGCTTTATCCCTGTTTTTCATTTCTGACTTAGTGGTATTCTGTAGCCATGGGGAGGGTTGTGCTTTGGTTCTGGAAAATCTTATGGGGGCATGGTAATTAAGGATGTTCAGGAAGGTAGTATTAAAAAATTCAACTGCATCATCTAGACTGAGGTACTTTAGAGCATGCCAGTTACATTCTTTGAGGGATGAGATGAATGTGAGTGGGTTAAAGTTTATTTTTTTACGTATTTGACGATAGATGACAGGTTTAGCTTGGTACAGGTATTTTTTGAGTAGGAATGTTGGGGAGTGATCACTGAGGCTATCTGATAAGCAGCCTGTTATATATGACTGGGGGTTCTTACTGACTAGTATCCAATCCAGGGTAGTGTGCTTGCTGGAGTTTTTATTTATCCTTGTTGGTGACTGGACTAGTTGGGTAAAGCCATGAGGGTGTACATGATGGGTTGGATTGTTGCCAGAACAGGATTGCCAGTCAATATTGAAATCACCTAAGATGATAGTTTATTGGGGGAGATGGTGGGAACACCAGCTGAGGTGGTTTTCTAGTGGAGGGATGTTTAGGCCAGGTGGGAAGTAGCATCCAATTATGTTGATGGTTTTGTTTTGGTTAATTTTGAGGTTGGTATATATTATTTCTTCATTGCCTATTTGTGAAGCTGATGATTTTAAGATCTGGATGTTTAGATGCTGTTTAAATATTATAGCTACACCACCTCCTTTTTTGTTTAGCCGGTCTACTCTTAGTATGCCGTAACCTGTAGGGAATATTTTCTCACTGGTAATGTGAGGTTTTAGCCAGGTTTCTGTCAGGATGACAATATCTGGGGAGTATAAGTCAATGGTGGCATGAAGTTCATGGACTTTGTTGGATATACTTCTAATATTTAGGCTTAGTAGAAGGAAGTCACTTGGCTTTCTATTGGCTGTAATATGGGAGAAGTTGTGGTTTCTAGGCTGATTATGAGGGTTGGGGTTGGAGATGGTAGGGCCAGGGTTGGGGTGGATGTCTCCACTTAGGGCTAGTTTTGATATGCATGAGATTATTAGTTTTCTCAGTTTTTGAATGTGTTTGTTTATGATGGAAACTTTATGATTGTGCTCTGTAGGTAATAGGTATGGTGGGAGGGTTACTATGTTAAGTTGTAGGGATGCTTTACGTTTGAGTAATATAGTTGGTAGAATATGTGGGGGGTGCATAGGGATGTTTTTTGAGCTGGTGGGAGGGGAGCTGAGTATGGGTGAGACATGGGTGGTGGTGTGAGTAGCAGTACAGTGGTAGTGGTTAAGTGGGGGAATGATGGAGCTTTGGTAGGATGTAAGATACGCAAGGAGAGTGCATGCAGTGAGCAAAGGAAAGGTATGCTTGTACATGTCAGTTGAGGAGGTGTGAAAGTAGAGGGAATATGGAGGAGGTAGTGTTGGGTTAGTGCTATGGTTGGCTGTTGGAAAGATGGGAGGGGTTTGAGTGCAATAAAGGTGGGACCACTGGGGGCGGGAGGGAATAGGGGGCAGGGTGGGGAGCGTAGCCGGTAGAGACCCTGTTAGGGTCTTGTATTAGGGGCTGGAAACAATCACAAAGCAAGACAAGTATGTGTTAAGAAACAATCACAATTGACCAAGGACTGCTCTGAAACTGTAAGTCTTTTCTTAATTTCTCAGGTGGAAAAACAGGATAACCTTGTATCAGTAGGCTACTGTGGTCATAGTTTAAATTAACAAGCACACAGTATTGATCAGTTATGGATACTATTTGCTAAAAGAAGGGAATAAGAGAAAGTGGAAGATGTGTGTGGTGGTGGTGGGGGGGCTGCTTACAGCCAAAGCACAGTGCTCTCCAGGGGAAAATGAAAATGGGCTCAAACAGTTAGACACATACTCAAAGTTAACTGCAGCCATTTGCAGACAGTTCAGACCTGGACTGCGCTTCTCTTATAAGAATGTTAAAGGTGGTACCGCAGTTGAATACTTAAGAGTGGTGTTAGGTCTAGAAAAGAAGAGTACAGAGAGGAGTAAGCACTTTTGCGATGGTAAATATATATTATAAAGATTATAAAAAACACACTGAGCAAATAGCTACCACATGCATGACAATGTCCTGAACCACTACGTAATATATGCAGATACTGAGCCAATTGGAAGAACATTAGAAAACAAAAACCCAGACAGTTATGCAGCCACAGATAAAAATATAGCGAGCAGCAAAATGTCGTCGTTCTCTAATGTGATTCTATCTTCCAGTAACAGCACAAAATTATAGAAATAATTTAGACACTAGTATGAGCTGTCTACACACAACACTATTACATGAATAACATTAGTGAACAAGGTGCAGCTATGCAAATAGACCATACAAACTATTATACTAGAAACAACGTGGTGCATACAAAAATGCTAGCATGCCATAGTAACATCAATAATAAAGCATAAAACATATTAGATGTCTAACACAATTCAACATAAACATATACAGCTGTAAAATGTCTAATACAATTCAACATAAATAGGCATTTACAGTTGTATATGTTACTGAAGTTACAGCCATTCCCTCATAGATTTATTGATTGTTACTGAAGGTGTGTCTATACTCTCTTACCTGTACATGTTTTGAAGTTGGGTCCATTCCCTCACAGCTGTATTACATGTTACTGAAGTTACATCCATTCCCTCACAGCTGTATTACATGTTACTGAAGTTACATCCATTCCCTCTTAGCTGTATTACATGTTACTGAAGTTACATCCATTCCCTCATAGCTGTATTACGTTATTGAAGTTACATCCATTCCCTCATAGCTGTATTACATGATCTGATATTGTTAATCCTCTTCCACTTCCTTACATATGGGTTACGGTTCCGATATTGGAACCAAGCCGGCCATATACCAAGCTCGCGCCAGCGATAAACTCTCAAGCTAAGCAATCTCTTACCCATAACCCCCCCTCTCCCTGTTACCTCAGATTTCGTTTGCCGCGTCGCCATCAGGTCATGTCAGGCTGTTGCTCTTGAGCTAAGTGAAACCTTTTTTTGTCCTCTTATTTCAAAATAAGGTCTTTTTCTCTCAGAAAAGTTGATTTTCTGATCTCTCTTACCTTATCACATTTAGCGACTCCCTTTTCTTTCAGTTTTCTAAACATTTTTTAGTCACTTTCACCCTTTTTTATCTAATGTAAGGTATCAGTTGATTACCATAGTTGGTAGATAGCCTTTCCTTTCTTTCCTTCGAGTAATTTTGTGTTTTTGTATTATTGTTGGTATTTGCTTTTTCTTTAACATGACTGATAAAAAAGGTAGTACTGGTTTTAAAAGATGTTATGATTGTGGACATAAACTACCTACTTCACGTGCACATTCTTTGTGTTTTTTCTGTTTAGGTGCACCCCATTTAACTGTTGACCCACCCTGTGGGTTTTGTAAGAATTTTTCCAAAAGGACACTGATAAAGAGGAAAAATAAACTTTTGCTGAAAGGGTTACTAAAGTCTCCCTTTTCAGAGGCTATTTCTGGGTCGGAGGCCTCAACCCCTCCAAGATCCCATAAAAAGAAGTTTGAGGATGCTTCTAAGGCTAAATCTCTTCCTTCAGCCCCAGCTGGTGACTCTCATCAGGCAAGAAAGAAAGCAAAGATTTCTGCTTCAGATCCAACATCTTTGGCGCCTAGATCTTCTGCACCGAAAAAGTCCTTGTCACCACCTATGTCTATGGCACCGATGTCCTTTGCTGTATTCAAACCGAGGGGCCCCTCAGTTCAGACTTCTTTACTGGCACCGACCTCACAGTCAGCGCAGACCACCATTGTTTCGGAACCGACAGCTCAGTCTTTGTTCATTATTTTATCGGTTCCAACCTCGGCACCGACAACTACTTTGGCACCGACCTTTTCATCAGTGCAGACCATTACATCGGCACCGATGACTTCCTCGGTGCAGACACCTGTAGTGCAGTCCTTTACAGCACTGTTGTTTTCGGTGCAGTCTACTGAGATGGGCACCAACCTGCCTTCATCTCTAGATAGACCTGTTTCCCCCTCAGCTGTTTCTGTGAGATCTACCAGAAGCCTCTCCCAACATGACGTATTGCGACTTGTGAATCAAGTGCTTTTGGAGAGAGGAATTCCACCTCTCAAGACCTATCCTTCTCCTTTGAAATCTATTGACGTAGCACAGTCTTCCTCCTCTATGGTTCCCTTTATGGATCTCTCTAAGGAGCCGCAGTTGCCTTCGTGGCAGAAAGATTTTGCTATGACCCAGGATTTGACTTTTCACAGCCGTCCTGGGACTCCCAGTTGGCAGGCTGGATTACTTAGGGGAGTGGTGACTTCCCCCTTGGGCACTCACCCCTCTTCTAGTGGACCTGTCTTCCAAGTCATGGAGAAGGCCTTGGTGTCTACCGCTGATACTATGCTTACTATCTCACCATCCTCCTCTGGACCACTATATACACAGGTCGCTTCTAGTGGACACCGGGTGCAGAGGTCTCAGGATATACTGGTGTTGTCTTCCCCAGCATCTCCCTCTGAGGAAGTGCATCGGAAATCCTCGTGCAAGAGGAAGCATATGGACTCCACTAAGGAGTCTCTCACTGAAGACACAGACTTTGATGATGGGGAAGGTTCCCCTCGTTCACCTTCTGACATATCCTTTGGTGATATCCTAGAAATCCTTAAACAGAGAGGTGAATGGCAGTCCTCTAACCTGACTTCTGAGGATTCTGTGTTCCTGCAGGCTTTTCGCGCCTGGCCCCCTACCTCCTGGGTTACCCCACCTGCAGACGAACTGGTCCGGCTCGTTGTGCAGCATGCATGCTAGACCCCGGCTCGTTGTGCAGCATGCATGCTAGACCCCTGATACTGTTGAGGCCATTCCCCAGAGGTCAGACAAAATGTTGTCCCCCCCTGCTTCTGAACCTCATTGGTCTAAAGGCCTCCCTGTAGATGCTCTGGTGGTGGCAGCCGCAACTAAGAAAGACCTGGCAGAAGAGGAACGCCAGACTGTCCATCTGCCCAACAAAGAGTCCAGGGCATTGGATAGGATAGGGAAGCGCACCTTTGCATCAGCGACCTTTGCTATCATGTCCCTGAATTATATGGCACACTTCACCAGACTTCAAAGAGACCTAGTATCTGAGCTCTCTGAAACTTTGGCAGGTGCTGTGTCTGATGAGGTCCTTGACAAAGTGGCCTCTCAGCTGGCTACTATTGAATCGATTTTGAACTCCTCCATGCACTTGGTGTCCCACGCATTAGAAGGAGTGGCAAGAGCAGCGAGTTCAGGCATTGTTTTGAGACGACATGCCTGAATGCGCTTGTGTAATTTCACAGAACGCTTCAAGGCTTCCTTTCTCAATGCTTCCATCAAGTCCTCCACCTTGTTTGGACCCAAAGTCAAACTACATTGGCCAGGTGTGAACAGGATGGTAAGACCCTGTCTGCCGTAGGTGTCCGTTATTCTTCCCCCCAACATGCTTTCTTCAGAAACCAAAAGAGCGGGAAGATGTGGTACAGAAAATCTCAGGGTCCTTTCCGTGACACAAAGGCCAATGTTTCCCCTAGGGGCAGAGGGGGAAACTCACAAGGAAGACGCCCCTTTTGGGGCAGAGGGGGTTCGTGTAATCAGGGTTCCAGAGATTCCTTCTTCGGGCAATCCTGCCAGCACTCCTGAAGAGCGGCTCAACCCCTTTCCTCTGGAAGTGGTTGGGGGATGTTTCTCTTTAAACCCTTCTGCCTGGCTAACCATTACCAACGATTCTTGGGTACAAAGGATAATATCCAGAGGTTACAAGATCCCCTTCAAACTTTGTCCTGTCCCTCCATCAAGATTTCCAGATGTTCCACCCAGTCAAAGGGAAGAAGCAGCTCTAGAGATTACAAAGCTGTTAAACAAAAGAGTCATCCAAGTAGTCCCAACAGACCAGATAGGATCCGAATTCTACTCGAGACTGTTTTTGGTGCCAAAGAAAACCGGGGACTGGACATCAATTTTGGATCTCAGTGTGCTAAACAAATTTGTGAGTGTGCAAAAATTTCAGATGGTCACTATACAGTCTAACATTCTTCTCTTGGAAAAAGATGATTGGATGTGCTCGATAGATCTTCAGGATGCGTACTACCATGTAAAGGTGGACAGACCATCAAAAAGATTCCTGCTGTTCTGTGAGGGAGCCAGTCATTGCCAGTTCAGAGTACTGCCCTTTGGACTCCCTACAGCCCCCAGAGTGTTTACAAAGTGCATGGCAGTTGTCACAGCTCACCTGCGACTTCAAGGTTTTCAGGTTTTTCCATATCTAGACGACTGGCTCCTTTCCGCCTCCACCTGACACCTATTGGAGGAAGCCCTGGCATACTCTCTCAATACTATCGAAAATTTGGGCATAACAGTAAACTGACAGAAATCCAATCTCACCCCTTCTCAGTCGACAGAATTCATAGGGGTCATTTTGGACTCAAAAACTTGCAGAGCGTCCATACCGGAACACAGAATATCAAGAATCAGACAGCAGCTATTACCAGTTCTCTCAGTGGAAAATTCCACAGGTCACTCGATCCTGCAGCTGTTGGGCTCCATGACAGCTTGCATCACCATTGTCCCCTTAGCCAGGTTTCACATGCGGCTTCTACAATGGCTACTGCTCACCCAGTGGTATCCTTTTCAGCTTCCCCTTTCAGCCAAGATTCACATAACTCAGAGATGCAAACAAGATCTAAAGTGGTGGTTGAACCACAACCCATCACAATGGTCTCGCCCCTACTCCCCTCAGCAGCCCAAGGCTTCAGTGACCATGGATGCCTCCCTGATGGGGTGGAGAGGGATATGTCAGGGTCAGACAGTCCAAGGCACGTGGTCCGAAGTGGAGGCCTATCTGCATATAAATGTTTTAGAGCTGAGAGCGGTGCTTCTGGCGTTGCAGGCATTCCATCCCTTGCTGCCATCAGGGATAATTGCGATACAATCAGACAACATGGCAGTAGTCTGGTACATCAGCAAACAGGGCGGAACCAAATCCTACCCCCTCTGTTGAGAGGCCACGAGGATATGATAATGGGCAATGGCTACCAACCGCTTTCTTCTAGCAACGCACATTCCCGGGAGTTCCAACGTGATAGCAGACAGACAAAGCAGGTGCATTCTTCAACCTCACGAGTGGTCCCTGAATCCTTTCATAACGGCGGAGATCTTCCACTGTTGGGGCCATCCGTGCTGCGACCTCTTTGCATCCCTGACCAACTTCAAATGCAGCAACTACTTTGCTCTGATTCCCCCTCCGGGACAGTCACCCAGGGACGCTCTAGTTCACGATTGGCCCTCAGGTCTTCTTTATGCCTTCCCACCCACTCCCCTCATTCCCCAGTTTCTGAAGAAAGCCCGTCGATTGAAGAGCAAAATGACCCTTATTGCTCCATATTGGCCTCGTCAGATTTGGTTCCCCTTTCTGTGACCTTCCCTGCTAGATCAACCATGGATTCTTCGTCCAACCTCGGAGTTGATCTCCCATCCGCAGAATCTGATTCACCCCAACCTGCACAGTCTGAAGCTCACAGCTTTGCTCCTCCAATTCCTTTGATTGCCAGGCAAAATGATCTTCCCTCACAAGTACGGGACATTCTTATTGCATCTCATAAGCCCTCCACTAGAATGACTTATCTAGGCAAATGGAAAAGATTTACCTGTTGGCTGAATGATAGGGAAATTGATCCCTTTTTAGCACCGGTGTCGATGGTACTCGAATATCTAACCGCCCTATTTCAGTTGGGCTGTCAGCATCTACCATTAGAGTACATTTGGCTGGGATCTCTAATTTCCACGAGAATGTCCAAGACTCCTCCCTCATGTCTCACAGGTTATGTAAAGCCTTCATAAAGGGTTTAAATCATCTGAAACCCCCTTTCAGGGAACCTATTCAACCTTGGGATTTATCTTTAGTTCTTCAAGCTCTGACATTGCCCCCTTTTGAACCAGCTGCTTCATGTGACCTCAAATATCTGTCATGGAAGACTTTGTTTTTGGTCGCTATTACTTCTGCCAGACGTATCTCTGAGCTTCACGCCCTATATACAAAGAGTCCATACTTGATTTTTCATCCAGACAGGGTATCCTTAAGAACTATCCCTTCCTTCTTGCCAAAAGTAATTTCTGAATTGTCTATTAATCAGACCATTGAATTGCCAATGTTTTTTTCCTGATCATTCTAATGAGGGAGAGTACTGCCTACATACTCTAGACGTACACAGACAACTCCATTTCTATTTGCAAAGGACTAAATCTTTCCGTAAATCAGACCAGTTATTTTTGGCTTTTTCTAGATCTAGATTAGGATGTGCTGTTGCTAAGGTCACATTGGCTAGATGGTTAAAAGACACTGTGACCCGTATTTATTTGGTACACAATACTTCTTTGCCAACTACCATCAAGGCTCATTCAACAAGGTCAGTGGCAACTTCTGCTGCCTTCCATGCCAGAGCTTCTTTAAATGACATCTGTGCAGCTGCAACTTGGGCCACTCCTCATACCTTTATCAATCATTACAAGTTGGACTTGGCCTCCAGGGGAAGAGCATCTTTTGGTTCTATGGTGCTCAGGAATGTCCTTCCATGAAAGCCTCCCAGGAATAGAGGTAGCTGGGGACTCTGTCCCATACGTAAGGAAGTGGACAAGGATTAACAATACCAGATAAAGAAGTTATGTCTTACCATAACGTTCCATCTGTATTGTTGATCCTCGTCCACTCATTACGACCCTCCCTCCTTCCCCCTCCTATGGCTTCTAGTGGATCTCACCATCCTTCTCTTTAGGTCATTTGACCAGAGATAGCCTCTACCTTTTTCTGACGTGCAAACTCAATCTGAGGTAACAGGGAGAGGGGGATTATGGGTAAGAGATTGCTTAGCTCAAGAGTTTATCGCTGGCGCGAGCTTGGTATATGGCCGTCTCGGTTCCAATATCGGAACCGTAACCCATACGTAATGAGTGGACGAGGATCAACAATACAAATGGAACGTTATGGTAAGACGTAACTTCTTTTTACTGAAGTTACATCCATTCCCTCAAAGCTGCATTACATTTTACTGAAGTTACATCCATTTCATCTTAGCTGTATTACATGTGACTGAAGTTACATCCATTCTCTCATGGCTGTATTACATGTCAATGAAGTTACGTCTTTTCCCTCATAGCTCTATTGCATGTTACTGAAAGTACGTCCATTCCCTCATAGCTGCATTACATGTTACTGAAGGTGTGTCCATTTCCACATAGCTGTATTACATGTTACTGAAGTGACATCCTTTCCCACATAGCTGTATTACATGTAACTGAAGTTACAAACTTTCCCTATTAGCTGTATTACATGTTATAAAGTTACATCCATTCCATCAAGAATTTATTACATGTTACTGAAGTGGTCTCAGTTCCCTCAAAGCTGTTTAACATGTTACTGAAGTTACATCCATTTCCTCATAGCTGCTTTGCATGTTACTGAAGTTAGATCCATTCGCTCATACTTATATTACATGTTACTGAAGTGTGTCCATTCCCTCATAGCTGCAATACATGATATTGAAGTTGTGTCCATTCCATCATAGCTGTATTATATGTTACTGAAGTTACATCCATTCCCTCATGGCTGTATTACATGTCAATGAAGTTACGTCTTTTCCCTCAGCTCTATTGCCTGTTACTGAAGGTACGTCCATTCCCTCATAGCTGTATTACATGTTACTGAAGATGTGTCCATTCCCTCATAGCTGTATTCCATGTTACTGAAGTTATGTCCATTCCCTAATAGCTGTATTACATGTTAGTTAAGTTACATCCTTTCCCTCTTAGCTTTATTACATGTTACTGAAGTTACCTCCATTCCCTTGTAGGTGTATTACATGCTGCTGAAGGAATGTACATTCCCTCATAGCATTATAACATGTTAGTGGAGGAGTGTCCATTCCCTCATAGCTGTATTACATGTTACTAAAGTTACATCCTTTCCCTCATAACTGTATTACATATTACTGAATTTGTGTCCATTTCCCTCATAGCTGCATTGCATATTACTGAAGTAATATTCATTCCCTCATAGCTGTATTAGATGTTACTGAAGTTACATCCATTCCCTCATAGCTGTATTAGATGTTACTGAAGTTACATCCATTCCCTCATAGCTGTATTAGATGTTACTGAAGTTACATCCATTCCCTCATAGCTGTATTACATGTTACTGAAGTTTCATCCATTCCCCGATAGCTGCATTACATGTTACTAAAGGTACAGCCATTCCCTCATAGCTTTATTACATGTTACTGAAGTTTCATCCTTTCCCTCATAGTTGTACTACATGTTACTGAGTTACATCCTTTCACTCATTGCTGTATTACATGTTACTGAAGTTACATCCATTCCCTCATGGCTGTATTACTTGTTAGTGAAGTTACATCCATTCCCTCATAGCTGCATTACATGTTACTGAAGTTACATCCATTCCTTCAGAGCTGTATTACATTTTACTAAAGTTATATCCATTCCATCATAACTGTATTACATGCTACTGAAGGTTGGTCAATTCCCTCATTGCTGTATTACATGTTACTGAAGTTACATCCATTCTCTCATAGCTGTATTACATGTTACTGAAGTGGCATCCTTCCCTTCATAGTTGTATTACATGTAACTGAAGTTACAACCTTTCCCGATTAGCTGTGTTACATGTTACTAAATTTACATCCATTCCCTCAAGAATTTATTACATGTTACTGAAGTTGTCTCTGTTCCCTCATAGCTGTTTAACATGTTAATGAAGTTACATCCATTTCCTCATAGCTGCTTTGCATGTTACTGAAGTTACATCCATTCTCTCATACCTATATTACATGTTACTGAAGTGTGTCCATTCCCCCATAGCTGCATTACATGATATTGAAGTTGTGTCCATTCCTTCATAGCTGTATTATATATTACTGAAGTTAGATCCTTTCCCTCATGGCAGTTTTACATGTTACTGAAGTTACATCCATTCCCTCATGGCTGTATTCCATGTTACTGAAGTTACATCCTTTACCTCATAGCTGTATTACATATTACTGAAGGTGTCTCCATTCCCTAATAGCTGTATCACGTTACTTTAGTTACATCCTTTCCCTCATAGCTGTATTACGTTACTGAAGTTACACACTTTTTCTCTTAGCTGCATTACATGTTACTGAAGTTGCATCCATTCCCTCGTAGGTGTATTACATGCTACTGAAGGAGTGTACATTCCCTCATAGCTGCATTACAGGTTACAGAAGGAGTGTACTTTCCCTCATAGTTGTATTACATGTTACTGAAGTTACATCCATTCCCTCATAGCTGAATTACAGGTTACTGAAGGAGTGTCCATTCTTTCATAGTTGGATTACATGTTACTGAAGTTACATCAGTTCTCTCATAGCTGTATTACATGCTACTGAGGTTACAGCCATTCCCTCATAGCTTTATTACATGTTACTGAAGTTACATCCTTTCCCTCATAGATGTATTACATGTTACTGAAGTTACATCCTTTCCCTCATAGATGTATTACATGTTACTGAAGATGCATCCTTTCTCCATTAGCTGCACTACATGTTATTAACATTACATCCATTACTTTGTAGGTGTATTACATGCTCCTGAAAGAGTGTACCTTCCCTCATGGCTGTAATACACATTACTGAAGTTACATCACTTCTCTCATAGCTGTATTACATGTTACTGAAGTTACATCCTTTCCCTCATAGATGTATTACATGTTACTGAAGATGCATTCTTTGTCCATTAGCTGCACTACATGTTACTGACGTTACATCCATTCCTTCATAGGTGTATTACATGCTACTGAAGGAGTGTCCATTTCCTCATAGCTGTATTATGTTACTGAAGTTATGTACTTTCTCTATTAGCTGCATTACATGTTACTGAAGTTACATCCATTCCCTCGTAGGTGTATTACATGATATTGAAGGAGTGTACATTCCCTCATAGCTGTATTACAGGTTACTGAAGGAGTGTCCATTCCCTCATAGTTGTATTACATGTTACTGAAGTCACATCAGTTCTCATAGCTGTATTACATGTTACTGAAGTTACATCCATTCCCTCATAGCTGTATTACATGTCAATGAAGTTACATCCATTCCCTCATAGCTGAATTACGTTACTGAAGTTACTTACTTTCTCTATTAGCTGCATTACATGTTACTAAAGTTACATCCATTCCCTCATAGGTGTATTACATGCTACTGAAGGAGTGTACATTCCCTCATAGCTGTATTACAGGTTACTGAAGCAGTGTCCATTCCCTCATATTTGTATTACATGTTACTGAAGTTACATCAGTTCTCCAATAGCTGTATTACATGTTACTGAAGGTGTGTCCATTCCCTCCTAGCTGTATTACATGTTACTGAAGGTGTGTCCATTCCCTCCTAGCTGTATTACATGTTACTGAAGTTACATCCATTCCCTCATAGTTGTTATGAGGGAATGGGTGTAACTTCAGTAACATGTAATACAGCTGGAAAGGAATGGATGTAACTTCAGTAAGATGTAATACAGCTATGAGGGAATGGACACAACTTCAGCAGCATGTAATACAGCTATGACGGACAGGATGTAACTTCAGTACCATGTCATACAGCTATGAGGGAATGGACATAACTTCAGTAACGTGTAATATAGCTATGTGGGAATGGACGCAACTTCAGTAACATGTAATACAGGATGTAACTCAGTAACTTCAGTAACATAATACAGCTATGAAGGAATGGATGCAACTTCAGTAACATGTAATACAGCTACGAAGGAATGCATATAACTTCAGTAACATGTAATACAGTTATGAAAGAATAGATGCAACTTCAGTAACATGCAATACAGTTGTGAAGGAATTGATTTACCATCATTAACATTATACAGCTATGAGAGAATGGACACAATTTCAGTAACATGTAATAAAGCTATGAGGTAATGGCTGTAACTTCAGTAACATGTAATGCAGCTATGAGGGAATGGAAAAAAACTTTGGTAACTTATAATACAACTATGAGGGAATGGATGTAACTTTGGTAACATGTAATACAGCTAGGAGGGAATGCACACACCTTCAGTAACATGTAATAAAGCTATGAGGGAATAGCTGTAACATAGCTGCATTACATGTTACTGAAGTTACAGCCATTACCTCATAGCTTTATTACATGTTACTGAAAGTGTGTCCATTCTCTCATAGCTGTATAATGTTAATGAAGTTGCATCAATTCCTTCACAACTGTATTGCATGTTACTGAATTTACATCTATTCTTTCATAGCTGTTTTACATGTTACTGAAGTTATATCCATTCCTTCATAGCTGTATTACATGTTACTGAAGTTGCATCCATTCCTTCATAGCTGTATCACATGTTACTGAAGTTGCATCCTTTCCCTCATACCTGTATTTCATGTTACTAAAGTTGTGTCAATTCCCTCATAGCTGCATTACATGTTACTAAAGTGTTATCCTTTCCTCTGATAGCTTTATTACATGTTACTGAAATTACATCCATTCTCTCATAGCTGTATTACATGTTACTGAAGTTACATCCACTCCCTCATAGCTGTATTACATGTTACTGAACTTGCGTCCATTCCCACATAGCTATATTACACGTTACTGAAGTTATATCCCTTCCCTCATAGCTTTATGACATGGTACTGAAGTTAAATCTTGTCCGTCATAGCTGTATTACATGCTACTGAAGGTGTGTCTTTTCCCTCATAGCTGTATTACATGTTACTGAAATTACATCCATTCCTTTCCAGCTGTATTACATGTTACTGAAGTTACATCCATTCCTTTCCAGCTGTATTACATGTTACTGAAGTTACAACCATTCCCTCATAACTGTACGTGTTACTGAAGGTTGGTCAATTCCCTCATTGCTGTATTACATGTTACTGAAGTTCCACCCATTCCATCATAGCTGTATTACATGTTACTGAAGTTACATCCATTCCCTCATAGTTGTACTACATGTTACTGAGTTACATTCTTTCCATCATTGCTGTATTACATGTTACTTAAGTTGTGCCTATTCTTTCATAGATGTATTACATGTTACTGAAGTCACATCCATCTCATGGCAGTATTACTTGTTAGTGAAGTTACATCCATTCCTTCAAAGCTGTATTACATTTTACTGAAGTTACATTCATTCCTCATAGTTGTATTACATGTTACTGAAGGTGTGTCCATTCCCTCGTAGCTGTATTACAGGTTACTGAAGTTCATCCATTCCTTGATAGATGTATTACGTGTTACTGAAGTTCATCCATTTCTTGATAGCTGTATTACATGTTACTGAAGTTGTGTCCATTCCCTCTTAGCTGCATTGCATGTGACTGAAGTTACATCCATTCCCTCATGGCTGTATTACATGTCAATGAAGTTACGTCTTTTCCCACATAGCTCTATTGCATGTTACTGAAGGTACGTCCTTTCCCTCATAACTGTATTACATGTTACTGAAGGTATGTCCATTCCCTCATAGCTGTATTACATGTTACTGAAGTGACATCCTTCCCCACATAGCTGTATTACATGTAACTGAAGTTACAACCTTTCCCGATTAGCTGTGTTACATGTTACTAAAGTTACATCCATTCCCTCAAGAATTTATTACATGTTATTGAAGTTGTCTCTGTTCCCTCATAGCTGTTTAACATATTAATGAAGTTACATCCATTTCCTCATAGCTGCTTTGCATTTTACTGAAGTTACATCCATTCTCTCATATCTATATTACGTTACTGAAGTGTGTCCATTCCCTCATAGCTGCATTACATGATATTGAAGTTGTGTCCATTCCCTCATTGCTGTATTATATGTTACTGAAGTTAGATCCTTTCCCTCATGGCAGTTTTACATGTTACTGAAGTTACATCCATTCCCTCATTGCTGTATTCCATGTTACTGAAGTTAAATCCTTTACCTCATAGCTGTATTACATGTTACTGAAGGTGTCTCCATTCCCTCATAGCTGTATTCCATGTTACTGATGTTATGTCCATTCCCTAATAGCTGTATCACATTTTACTTAAGTTACATCCTTTCCCCTCATAGCTGTATTACGTTACTGAAGTTACATACTTTCTCTATTAGCTTCATTACATATTACTGAAGTTACATCCATTCCCTCGTAGGTGTATTACATGCTACTGAAGGAGTGTACATTCCCTCATAGCTGTATTACAGGTTACTGAAGGAGTGTCCATTCCCTCATAGTTGTATTACATGTCACTGAAGTTACATCAGTTCTCTCATAGCTGTATTACATGCTACTGAAGGTGTGTCCATTCTCTCCTAGCTGTATTATATGTTAGCGAAGTTACATCCATTCCCTCATAGTTGTATTATATGTTACTGAAGTTTTTTCCATTCCCTCATAGCTGCACTACAAGTTACTGAAGTTATAGCCATTACCTCATAGCTTTATTACATGTTACTGAAAGTATGTCCATTCTCTCATAGCTGTATAATGTTAATGAAGTTACATCAATTCCTTCACAACTGTATTGCATGTTACTGACGTTACATCTATTCTTTCATAGCTGTATTACATGTTACTAAAGTTATATCCATACCTTCATAGCTGTATTACATGTTACTGAAGTTGCATCCATTCCTTCATTGCTGTATTATGTTACTAAAGTTGCATCCTTTCCCACATACCTGTATTTCATGTTACTAAAGTTGTGTCCATTCCCTCACATGTTACTGAAGTTATATCCTTTCCTCTGATAGCTTTATTACATGTTACTGAAGTTACATCCATTCTCTCATAGCGGTATTACATGTTACTGAAGTTACAGCCACTCCCTCATAGCTGTGTTATATGTTACTGAAGTTGCGTCCATTCCCACATAGCTATATTACACCTTACTGAAGTTATGTCCATTCTCTCATAGCTGTATGACATGGTACTGAAGTTACATCCTGTCCGTCATAGCTGTATTACATGCTACTGAAGGTGTGTCCATTCCCTCATAGCTGTATTACATCTTACTGAAGTTACATCCATTCCTTTCCAGCTGTATTACATGTTACTGAAGTTACACCCATTCCCTCATAACTGTATTACGTGTTACTGAAGGTTGGTCAATTCCCTCATTGCTGTATTACATGTTACTGAAGTTACATCCATTCCCTCATGGCTGTATTACATGTCAATGAAGTTACGTCTTTTCCCTCAGCTCTATTGCCTGTTACTGAAGGTACGTCCATTCCCTCATAGCTGTATTACATGTTACTGAAGATGTGTCCATTCCCTCATAGCTGTATTACATCTTTCTGAAGTTACATCCATTCCTTTCTAGCTGTATTATATGTTACTGAAGTTACACCCATTCGCTGTATTTCATCTCACTGAAGTTACATCCATTCCTTTCCATACATGTTACTGAAGTTACACCCATTCCCTCATAACTGTATTATGTGTTACTGAAGGTTGGTCAATTCCCTCATTGATGTATTACATGGTACTGAAGTTATGTCCATTTCCTAATAGCTATATCACGTTAATTAAGTTACATCCTTTCCCTCACAGCTGTAAGGCGTTACTGAAGTTACGTACTTTCTCTGTTAGCTGCATTACATGTTACTGAAGTTACATCCATTCCATCGTAGGTATATTACATGCTACTGAAGGAGTGTACATTCCCTCTTAGCTGTATTACAGGTTACCGAAGGAGTGTCCATTCCCTCATAGTTGTATTACATGTTACTGAAGTTACATCAGTTCTCTCATAGCTGTATTACATGTTACTGAAGGAGTGTACATTCCCTCATAGCTGTGTTACATGTTACTGAAGGAGTGTCCATTCCCTCATAGTTGTGTTACAAGTTACTGAAGTTACATCCATCCTCTCATAGCTGTATTATCTTATTGAAGTTGTGTCCACTCTCTCATAGCTGTATTACATGTTACTGAAGTTGCATCCTTTCCCTCATAGCTGAATTAGATCTTACTGAAGTTCCATCCATTCCCTCAAAGCTGTATTAGATGTTACTGAAGTTACATCCATTCCCTCATAGCTGTATTACATGTTACTGAAGTTCCATCCATTCCCTCAAAGCTGTATTAGATGTTACTGAAGTTACATCCATTCCCTCATAGCTGTATTACATATCACTGAATTTGTCCATTTCTTCATAGCTGCATTGCATGTGACTGAAGTTACATCCATTCCCTCATGGCTGTATTACATGTCAATGAAGTTACGTCTTTTCCCACATAGCTCTTTTGCATGTTACTGAAGGTACGTCCTTTCCCTCATAACTGTATTACATGTTACTGAAGGTATGTCCATTCCCTCATAGCTGTATTACATGTTACTGAAGTGACATCCTTCCCCACATAGCTGTATTACATGTAACTGAAGTTACAACCTTTCCCGATTAGCTGTGTTACATGTTACTAAAGTTACATCCATTCCCTCAAGAATTTATTACATGTTATTGAAGTTGTCTCTGTTCCCTCATAGCTGTTTAACATATTAATGAAGTTACATCCATTTCCTCATAGCTGCTTTGCATGTTACTAAAGTTACATCCATTCTCTCATACCTATATTACGTTACTGAAGTGTATCCATTTATAGCTGCATTTCATGATATTGAAGTTGTGTCCATTCCCTCATAGCTGTATTATATGTTACTGAAGTTAGATCCTTTCCCTCATGGCAGTTTTACATGTTACTGAAGTTACATCCATTCCCTCATTGCTGTATTCCATGTTACTGAAGTTAAATCCTTTACCTCATAGCTGTATTACATGTTACTGAAGGTGTCTCCATTCCCTCATAGCTGTATTCCATGTTACTGATGTTATGTCCATTCCCTAATAGCTGTATCACATTTTACTTAAGTTACATCCTTTCCCCTCATAGCTGTATTACGTTACTGAAGTTACATACTTTCTCTATTAGCTGCATTACATATTACTGAAGTTACATCCATTCCCTCGTAGGTGTATTACATGCTACTGAAGGAGTGTACATTCCCTCATAGCTGTATTACAGGTTACTGAAGGAGTGTCCATTCCCTCATAGTTGTATTACATGTCACTGAAGTTACATCAGTTCTGTCATAGCTGTAGTATATGTTACTGATGTTACAGCCATTCCCTCATAGCTGTATTACATGTTACTGAAGGAGTGTCCATTCCCTCATAGCTGTATTACATGTTACTGAAGTTTTTTTCCATTCCCTCATAGCTGCATTGCATGTTACTGAAGTTACAGCCATTACCTCATAGCTTTATTACATGTTACTGAAGTTACAGCCATTACCTCATAGCTTTATTACATGTTACTGAAAGTGTGTCCATTCTCTCATAGCTTTATAATGTTAATGAAGTTACATCAATTCCTTCACAACTGTATTGCATGTTACTGAAGTTACATCTATTCTTTCATAGCTGTATTACATGTTACTGAAGTTATATCCATTCCTTCATAGCTGTATTGCATGTTGCTGAGCTTGTGTGCATTCCCTCATATCTGTATTACATGTTACTGACGTTGTGTCCATTCCCTTATATCTGTATTACATGTTACTGATGTCCATTCCTTCATAGCTGTATTACAAGTTACTGAAGTTACATCCATCCTCTCATAGCTATATTATCTTATTGAAGTTGTGTCCACTCTCTCATAGCTGTATTACATGTTACTGAAGTTGCATCCTTTCCCTCATAGCTGAATTAGATCTTACTGAAGTTCCATCCATTCCCTCAAAGCTGTATTAGATGTTACTGAAGTTACATCCATTCCCTCATAGCTGTATTACATGTTACTGAAGTTCCATCCATTCCCTCAAAGCTGTATTAGATGTTACTGAAGTTACATCCATTCCCTCATAGCTGTATTACATATCACTGAATTTGTCCATTTCTTGATAGCTGTATTACATGTTACTGAAGTTGTGTCCATTCCCTCTTAGCTGCATTGCATGTGACTGAAGTTACATCCATTCCCTCATGGCTGTATTACATGTCAATGAAGTTACGTCTTTTCCCACATAGCTCTATTGCATGTTACTGAAGGTACGTCCTTTCCCTCATAACTGTATTACATGTTACTGAAGGTATGTCCATTCCCTCATAGCTGTATTACATGTTACTGAAGTGACATCCTTCCCCACATAGCTGTATTACATGTAACTGAAGTTACAACCTTTCCCGATTAGCTGTGTTACATGTTACTAAAGTTACATCCATTCCCTCAAGAATTTATTACATGTTATTGAAGTTGTCTCTGTTCCCTCATAGCTGTTTAACATATTAATGAAGTTACATCCATTTCCTCATAGCTGCTTTGCATGTTACTGAAGTTACATCCATTCTCTCATACCTATATTACGTTACTGAAGTGTGTCCATTCCCTCATAGCTGCATTTCATGATATTGAAGTTGTGTCCATTCCCTCATTGCTGTATTATATGTTACTGAAGTTAGATCCTTTCCCTCATGGCAGTTTTACATGTTACTGAAGTTACATCCATTCCCTCATTGCTGTATTCCATGTTACTGAAGTTAAAGCTTTTACCTCATAGCTGTATTACATGTTACTGAAGGTGTCTCCATTCCCTCATAGCTGTATTCCATGTTACTGATGTTATGTCCATTCCCTAATAGCTGTATCACATTTTACTTAAGTCACATCCTTTCCCCTCATAGCTGTATTACGTTACTGAAGTTACATACTTTCTCTATTAGCTGCATTACATATTACTGAAGTTACATCCATTCCCTCGTAGGTGTATTACATGCTACTGAAGGAGTGTACATTCCCTCATAGCTGTATTACAGGTTACTGAAGGAGTGTCCATTCCCTCATAGTTGTATTACATGTCACTGAAGTTACATCAGTTCTCTCATAGCTGTATTACATGCTACTGAAGGTGTGTCCATTCTCTCCTAGCTGTATTATATGTTACCGAAGTTACATCCATTCCCTCATAGTTGTATTATATGTTACTGAAGTTTTTTCCATTCTGTCATAGCGGCATTACAAGTTACTGAAGTTACAGCCATTACCTCATAGCTTTATTACATGTTACTGAAAGTATGTCCATTCTCTCATAGCTGTATAATGTTAATGAAGTTACATCAATTCCTTCACAACTGTATTGCATGTTACTGACGTTACATCTATTCTTTCATAGCTGTATTACATGCTACTAAAGTTATATCCATTCCTTCATAGCTGTATTACATGTTACTGAAGTTGCATCCATTCCTTCATTGCTGTATTATGTTACTAAAGTTGCATCCTTTCCCTCATACCTGTATTTCATGTTACTAAAGTTGTGTCCATTCCCTCACATGTTACTGAAGTTATATCCTTTCCTCTGATAGCTTTATTACATGTTACTGAAGTTATATCCATTCTCTCATAGCGGTATTACATGTTACTGAAGTTACATCCACTCCCTCATAGCTGTGTTATATGTTACTGAAGTTGCGTCCATTCCCACATAGCTATATTACACGTTACTGAAGTTGTCCATTCTCTCATAGCTGTATGACATGGTACTGAAGTTACATCCTGTCCGTCATAGCTGTATTACATGCTACTGAAGGTGTGTCCATTCCCTCATAGCTGTATTGCATCTTACTGAAGTTACATCCATTCCTTTCCAGCTGTATTACATGCTACTGAAGTTACACCCATTCCCTCATAACTGTATTACATGTTACTGAAGGTTGGTCAATTCCCTCATTGCTGTATTACATGTTACTGAAGTTACATCCATTCCCTCATGGCTGTATTACATGTCAATGAAGTTATGTCTTTTCCCTCATAGCTCTATTGCCTGTTACTGAAGGTACGTCCATTCCCTCATAGCTGTATTACATGTTACTGAAGATGTGTCCATTCCCTCATAGCTATATTACATCTTTCTGAAGTTACATCCATTCCTTTCTAGCTGTATTATATGTTACTGAAGTTACACCCATTCGCTGTATTTCATCTCACTGAAGTTACATCCATTCCTTTCCATACATGTTACTGAAGTTACACCCATTCCCTCATAACTGTATTATGTGTTACTGAAGGTTGGTCAATTCCCTCATTGATGTATTACATGGTACTGAAGGCACATCCATTCCCTCATGGCTGTATTACATGTCAATGAAGTTATGTCTTTTTCCTTATAGCTCTGTTGCATGTTACTGAAGTTACATCCATTCCCTCATAGCTGTATTCCATGTTACTGAAGTTATGTCAATTTCCTAATAGCTATATCACGTTACTTAAGTTACATCCTTTCCCTCACAGCTGTAATACGTTACTGAAGTTACGTACTTTCTCTGTTAGCTGCATTACATGTTACTGAAGTTACATCCATTCCATCGTAGGTGTATTACATGCTGCTGAAGGAGTGTACATTCCCTCTTAGCTGTATTACAGGTTACTGAAGGAGTGTCCATTCCCTCATAGTTGTATTACATGTTACTGAAGTTACATCAGTTCTCTCATAGCTGTATTACATGTTACTGAAGTTACATCCATTCCCTCATAGCTGTATTACATGTTACTGAAGGAGTGTACATTCCCTCATAGCTCTATTACATGTTACTGAAGGAGTGTCCATTCCCTCATAGTTGTGTTACATGTTACTGAAGTTACATCAGTTCTGTCATAGCTGTAGTATATGTTACTGATGTTACAGCCATTCCCTCATAGCTATATTACATGTTACTGAAGGAGTGTACATTCCCTCATAGCTGTATTACATGTTAATGAAGGAGTGTCCATTCCCTCATAGCTGTATTACATGTTACTGAAGTTTTTTTCCATTCCCTCATAGCTGCATTGCATGTTACTGAAGTTACAGCCATTACCTCACAGCTTTATTACATGTTACTGAAAGTGTGTCCATTCTCTCATAGCTTTATAATGTTAATGAAGTTACATCAATTCCTTCACAACTGTATTGCATGTTACTGACGTTACATCTATTCTTTCATAGCGGTATTACATGTTACTGAAGTTATATGCATTAATTCATAGCTGTATTACATGTTACTGAAGTTGCATCCATTCCTTCATAGCTGTATTGCATGTTGCTGAGCTTGTGTGCATTCCCTCATATCTGTATTACATGTTACTGAAGGAGTGTACATTCCCTCATAGCTGTGTTACATGTTACTGAAGGAGTATCCATTCCTTCATAGCTGTATTACAAGTTACTGAAGTTACATCCATCCTCTCATAGCTGTATTATCTTATTGAAGTTGTGTCCACTCTCTCATAGCTGTATTACATGTTACTGAAGTTGCATCCTTTCCCTCATAGCTGAATTAGATCTTACTGAAGTCCCATCCATTCCCTCAAAGCTGTATTAGATGTTACTGAAGTTACATCCATTCCCTCATAGCTGTATTACATATCACTGAATTTGTCCATTCCTTCATAGCTGCATTACATGTTACTGAAGTTGGCTCTATTCCCTCATAGCTGTATTACATGTTACTGAAGTTACATCCATTCCCTCATAGCTGTATTACATCTTACTGAAGTTACAGCCATTCCCTCATTGTTGTATTACATGTTACTGAAGTTACATCCATTCCTTCATAGCTGTATTACATCAATGAATTTATGTCCATTCCTTCATAGCTGTATTACATGTTACTGAAGTTATGTCTAGTCCCTCTTAGCTATATTACATTTTACTGAAGTTATATCCATTTCCTCTTAGTTGTATTACATGTTACTGAAGTTACATCTATTTCCTCATAGCTGTATTACATGTAACTGAAGGTGTGTCCATTCCCTCATGTCTGTATTATTTTACTGAAGTTACAGCCGGTCACGTATAGCTGTATTACATGTTACTGAAGTTACATCCATTCCCTTATAGCTGTATTATATGTTACTTTTTTATTAAATCCTTTCCCTTATAGCTGTATTACATGTTAATGAAGTTATGTTCATTCCCTCATAGCTCTATTACATGTTACTGAAGTTGTGTCCATTCTCTCATAGCTGTATTACATGTTACTGAAGTTACATCCATTCCCTCATAGCTGTATTACATGTTACTGAAGTTACATCCATTCCCTCATAGCTGTATTACATGTTACTGAAGTTATGTCCATTCCCTCATAGCTGTATTACATGCTACTGAAGTTATATCCATTTCCTCATAGCTGTATTACATGTTACTGAAGTTACATCTATTCCCTCATAGCTCTATTACATGTTACTGAAGTTGTGTCCATTCTCTCATAGCTGTATTACATGTTACTGAAGTTACCTCCTTTCCCTTATAGCTGTATTACATGTTACTAAAGTTATGTCCATTCCCTCATAGCTGTATTACATGTTACTGAAGTTATGTCCATTCCCTCATAGCTGTATTAGATGTTACTGAAGTTACATCCATTCCCTCATAGCTGTATTTGATGTTACTGAAGGTATGTCCATTCCCTCATAGCTGTATTAGATGTTACTGAAGCTGTGTCCATTCCTTCATAGCTGTATTGCATGTTACTGAAGGTGTGTCCATTCTCTCATAGCTCTATTACATGTTACTGAAGTTGTGTCCATTCTCTCATAGCTGTATTACATGTTACTGAAGTTACCTCCTTTCCCTTATAGCTGTATTACATGTTACTAAAGTTATGTCCATTCCCTCATAGCTGTATTGTATGTTACTGAAGTTACCTCCATTCCCTCATAGCTGTATTTGATGTTACTGAAGTTATGTCCATTCCCTCATAGCTGTATTAGATGTTACTGAAGTTACATCAATCCCCTCATAGCTGTATTAGATGTTACTGAAGCTGTGTCCATTCCTTCATAGCTGTATTGCATGTTACTGAAGTTATATCCCTTTCCTCATAGGTGTATTACCTGTTGCTGAGGTTGTGTCCATTCCCTCATAATTATATTATGTTACTGAAGTTATATCCATTCTTTCATAGTGGTATTACATGTTACTGAAGTTAAGTACATTCCCTCATAGCTGTATTACATGTTGCTGAAGTTACATCCATTCTCTCATGGCTGCATTACATATTATTGTAGTTGTGTCTATTCCCTCATAGATGTATTACATGCTACTGAAAATGTGTCCATTCCCTCATAGCTATGTTACATGTTACTGAAGGTCTGTCTATTCCCTCATGTCTGTGTTACATGTTACTGAAGTTACATCCATTCCCATATAGCCTTATTACATGTTACTGAAGTTACATCCATTCCCTATAACTGTATTACATGTTACTGAAGTTACATCCATTCCCTATAACTGTATTACATGTTACTGAAGTTACATCCATTCCCTATAACTGTATTACATGTTACTGAAGTTACATCCATTCCCTATAACTGTATTACATGTTACTGAAGTTACATCCATTCCCTATAACTGTATTACATGTTACTGAAGTTACATCCATTCCCTATAACTGTATTACATGTTACTGAAGTTACATCCATTCCTATAACTGTATTACATGTTACTAAAGTTACATCCATTCCCTATAACTGTATTACATGTTACTGAAGTTACATCCATTCCCTATAACTGTATTACATGTTACTGAAGTTACATCCATTCCCTATAACTGTATTACATGTTACTGAAGTTACATCCATTCCCTATAACTGTATTACATGTTACTGAAGTTACATCCATTCCCTATAACTGTATTACATGTTACTGAAGTTACATCCATTCCCTATAACTGTATTACATGTTACTGAAGTTACATCCATTCCCATATAGCCTTATTACATGTTACTGAAGTTACATCCATTCCCTATAACTGTATTACATGTTACTGAAGTTACATCCATTCCCTATAACTGTATTACATGTTACTGAAGTTACATCCATTCCCTATAACTGTATTACATGTTACTGAAGTTACATCCATTCCCTATAACTGTATTACATGTTACTGAAGTTACATCCATTCCCTATAACTGTATTACATGTTACTGAAGTTACATCCATTCCCTCATAGCTGTATTACATGTTACTGAAGTTACATCCATTCCCTCATAGCTGTATTACATGTTACTGAAGTTACATCCATTCCCTCATAGCTGTATTACATGTTACTGAAGTTACATCCTTTCCCTCATAGATGTATTACATGTTACTGAAGATGCATCCTTTCTCCATTAGCTGCACTACATGTTATTAACATTACATCCATTACTTTGTAGGTGTATTACATGCTCCTGAAAGAGTGTACCTTCCCTCATAGCTGTAATACACATTACTGAAGTTACATTAATTCTCTCATTGCTGTATTATTTGTTACTGAATAATACAGCAATGAGAGAATTCACGTTACTGAAATAACATGAATTCTCTCATTGCTGTATTATTTGTTACTGAATTTACATCCATTACCTCATAGCTGCATTACATGTTACTGAAGTTACAGCTATTCCCTCATAGCATTGTTACATCTTATTGAAGGTGTGTCCATTCCCTCATCGCAGTTTTACATGTTACTGAAGTTGTGGCAGTTCCCTCATAGCTGTATTACATGTTACTGAAGTTGTGCCCATTCCCTCATAGCTGAATTACATGTTGTTGAAGTTGTGTCCATCCTCTCATAGCTGTATTATCTTATTGAAGTTGTGTCCACTCCCTCATAGCTGTATTACATGTTACTGAAGTTACATCCTTTCCCTCATAGATGTATTACATGTTACTGAAGTTACATCCTTTCCCTCATAGATGTATTACATGTTACTGAAGTTACATCTATTCTCCATAGCTGCATTACATGTTACTTAAGTTACATCCATTCCATCATAGCTGTATTGCATGTTGCTGAGCTTGTGTGCATTCCCTCATATCTGTATTACATGTTACTGACGTTGTGTCCATTCACTTATATCTGTATTAGATGTTACTGATGTCCATTCCTTCATAGCTGTATTACATGTTAATGAAGTTACATCCATCCTGTCATAGCTGTATTATCTTACTGAAGTGACATTGTTTCTCTCATAGCTGAATTAGATGTTACTGAAGTTACATCCATTCCCTCATAGCTGTATTACATGTTACTGAAGTTACATCCATTCCTTCATAGCTGTGTTATATGTTACTGAAGTTACATCCATTCCCTCATAGCTGTATTACATGTTACTGAAGATACATCCGTTTCCTTATAGGTGTATTACCTGTTACTGAAGTTACAGCCTTACTCTCATAGCTGTATACATGTTACTGAAGGTATGTCCTTCATTGTTGTATTACATGTCACTGAAGTTGCAGCTATTCCCTCATACCTGTATTACATGTTACTGAAGTTACATAAATTCTCTCATAGATTTATTACATGTTACTGACGTTACATACATTCCTTTATAGCTGTATTACATGTTACTGAAGTTACATCCATTCGCTGTAGCTGTATTACATGTTACTGAAGTTACATCCATTCCCTCTTAGCTATATTATATGTTACGGAAGTTATGTCCTTTCCCACATAGCTGTATTACATGTTACTGAAGTTACATCCATTCCCTCTTAGCTATATTATATGTTACGGAAGTTATGTCCTTTCCCACATAGCTGTATTACATGTTACTGAAGGAGTGTACATTCCCTCATATCTGTATTAGATGTTACTGATGTCCATTCCTTCATAGTTGTGTTACATGTTACTGAAGTTACATCCATCCTCTCATAGCTGTATTATCTTATTGAAGTTGTGTCCACTCTCTCATAGCTGTATTACATGTTACTGAAGTTACATCCATTCCCTCATAGTTGTATTAGATGTTACTGAAGTTACATCCATTCCCTCATAGCTGTATTACATGTTACTGAAGTTGTGCCCATTCCATCATAGCTGTATTACATGTTACTGAAGTTACATCCATTCCATCATAGCTGTATTGCATGTTGCTGAGCTTGTGTGCATTCCCTCATATCTGTATTACATGTTACTGACGTTGTGTCCATTCACTTATATCTGTATTAGATGTTACTGATGTCCATTCCTTCATAGCTGTATTACATGTTAATGAAGTTACATCCATCCTGTCATAGCTGTATTATCTTACTGAAGTTTTGTCCACTCTCTCATAGCTGAATTAGATGTTACTGAAGTTACATCCATTCCCTCATAGCTGTATTACATGTTACTGAAGTTGCATCCATTCCTTCATAGCTGTGTTATATGTTACTGAAGTTACATCCATTCCCTCATAGCTGTATTACATGTTACTGAAGATACATCCATTCCCTCATAGCTGTATTACATGTTACTGAAGTTACATCCATTCCCTCATAGCTGTATTACATGTTACTGAAGTTACATCCATGCCCTCATACCTGTGTTACATGTTACTAGGGGTGTGTCCATTCCTTCATAGCTGTATTACATTTTACTGAAGTTGTGTCCATTCCTTAAACTTTTATTAAGAATTTTTCCATTTTCCCCTTTCATTTGTTACCGTTCATCCATTTCCCTCTATTATTAATTTAGAAATTTTTCCTTCCCATCTGTTTAAAGTTTTGAATAATTATTCCCTCTGTTAACATTACTAAGTTCCCCTTTTTCATGCTTAAATTTTTTACTAAGTTATCCATTCCCCTGCTTTTACATGTACAAGTTAAAATTTCCTCTCTGTTTAATTTCTAAATTTCCCATTCCCCCCCTACTTATTACATTTTACTGAAGTTTTCCATTCCTTTATGTTTATTTTCTGAATTAACCATTCCCTCATCTTATTACATTTTACGAAGGGGGTTTTTCTTTTTTGTGTATTAAATTTCTGGGTTTTCCTTCCCATAGCGATTTTTATAAAATTTTCCATTTTTCATTTTAATTTCTAATAACCTTTCCTCATTTTTGTTTACGTTTCTAAGTTCTCCTTCCCTAAACTTTTAATTTCGGGAAGTATCATTTTCTTAAACCAATTTGGATGTCCATTCCTTTAACATTTCTGTTCAAATTTTTCATTTTTTTTATTTTAATTTAGAGGCCTTTTTCCCCCTGATTAAAATTTTTTGAATCTTATTCCCTTTTTTAACATTCTAAGTTTCCATTCCCCTATTTTTTCTTCTTTATATTTCCCTCTTTTACATTTCAATTAATATTCCTAAATGCTGTATTTAAAATTTGGGAAATTTTCCAATTCCCCAAGGAATTACACACGAAGTTAAACCATTCTTTTTGAAATTTTTGTACTAATTAAGCCATTTCCCCTTTCTGTAAATTACATCCCCAAATTTTACATTTCCCAATGTATTTTTCAAAAACCCCTCATTACTTTTTCTTTTTTACGGGTTTTTGGGCCCTTTCCCCTTTGTTTTTTACCCCGAAAATCCCTTCCCCATGGCCCGTATTACAATTTTGAATTGTCCATTTCCTCTTTGGCTGTATTTTTTTAATTGTCCAATTCCCCCCCATGTGATTCCTTTTTGAAAATTCCCATTTGTTCAGTCTAAGTTACATTCTTTCCCCCCAAAACCTGTTTTATTTTTCTTTTACATATTCTAAGGCACCTTTTTCAATGAAGCTTTTCCTTAAACCTTTAAAAAGTTTTGAAAAAATTCCAAAACCCCTTTAAATTTTTTTAAGTTTCCTTTTCCTCCAAATTTTTATAAATTTTGAAAGTTTTCCCCCCAAAATTTTTAATTTTGTTTTTGAATCTTAATGCTCTTTGTTAAAATTTCCCAAGGAAATTTTCACCTGGGGAATTTTTTTCCCAAATTTTTTCCACCCCGGGGATTTTAAAAAAATTGGCAAATTATAACCACCGGTAAAATATCCAAACTTGGGTTTCAAAACCCCCCTGCCCAAAAAACCATTTTTCTCTGAAAAAAAAAAACCCACCCCCAATTTTTGTTTTATACCCCATTAAGGGCCCCACTTGGGCCAAAAAATTTTCCACTTAAAAAATTTCCATTTCAATATATAGTCCCCCTCCATATTTCTGTTTCCCCTTGGGGAAATCAGCCCAAAGGTTTGGGGCACTTTAACAATTTGAATCATTTTAACCCTTAGAAAAAATTCCCGAACCCTTTCCGGAATTTTAATTTTAAAAATCAAATCCCCCCTGCCCCATAAAATTTAAGTGAAAACTAGGAGTTTCCCCCCCCCCCCCCCCCCCCCCCCCCCCCCCCCCCCCCCCCCCCCCCCCTCCCCCCCCCCCCCCCCCCCCCCCCCCCCCCCCCCCCCCCCCCCCCCCCCCCCCCCCCCCCCCCCCCCCCCCCCCCCCCCCCCCCCCCAAAAAATTTCCCCCAAGGGCTTCCAAAAGGGACCCCCCAAAGGTTTGGAAAGTAAACCCCTCCAAGTTTCAGTTTTCCGGGACTGCTCTTGTTTGGCATCTACCCCCCCCCCCCCCCCCCCCCCCCCCCCCCCCCCCCCCCCCCCCCCCCCCCCCCCCCCCCCCCCCCACCCCCCTCCCCCCCCCCCCCCCCCCCCCCCCCCCCCCCCTTTTTTTTTTTTTTTTTTTTTCCTTCGTTTTTTTTTTTTTTTTTTCCTTTTCCTTTTTTTTTTGTGTACTTTTTTTTTTTTTTTTTTTTTTTTTTTTTTTTTTTTTCTGGAAAAAATTAAAACCAAAGGGGGCCAAAACCCCAAAAAAACTAAAAAAGGGAGACAAAGATGCTCTCCTCCAAAATAAGGAAGCCAATCTGGTGGTCCCCTGCCATAAACAATCTTTTCAACAAAAGGAAGAAACTGTTGCAGAAAAGAGGAAAATCCCAGGATGCAAAAAACTCCCTTACCAGCCTCAGTAAGAAGTTGAGATCCCTCATAAAATCCTCCAAAGCTAGTTACAAAAATAAAATTGCCAAAGATTCCAAAGACAACCACAAGGCATTCTATAGCTATGTCAGGAATCTAAATGGCAATGCTCATATCGGCTCTGAGCTACAAAAGAATGGCATTAAATATACTGATCCCAAGGATATTGCCAGTATCCTGGCAGATTGATTCATTGCCAAATTCACCCCCCTCTCACCCCCTAGAAGGGCCTATCTCAATACCGAAAGATTGCCAAATTCCGGTAATAACGGCCACACAGGTAAAAACTGCACTCCCCAAAGCTAAGAATACATCATCCATGGGACCAGACGACATCCTGGGCTGTGTACTACATGAACTACAAAATGAACTGGCACCTCACCTAAGTGTCATGTTTAATCATAGCCTCACCTCAGGCTTCGTGCCCACTGAGTAGCGCACAGCTACAGTTATCTCACTCCACAAGGAGGGATCCACCTTGGATCCTAGAAACTACTGCCCCATCAGTCTGATGAGCCTGATCTGCAAGGCAAGTATTATCATGAAACTTATAAACAAAGACATTGGCAACCTTCAAGCACTGGACCCCACCCAGTTTGTGTTCGTGAAGGGCCGATCTTGTCTCCTGAACCTGACTGATTTCTTTGAATCAGTCTCCAGAGCTGTCGACGAAGGTAAGGCAGTCCACATAGCCTATGTGGACCACGCCACAGCCTTCGACACCATCCCCCACTCTGGAATCATTCCTAAATTTACTAAGCTGGGCATTAATCCCTACATCACTCGATGGGTTGCCAACTGGCTTACTGACAGAATCCACAGTGTAAACGTAGGCAGCTCCAAATCCAGCTCCAGACAAGTGGAGTACCTCAGAGTTCAGTCCTGGGACTGCTCTTGTTTGGCATCTACTTCTCTGAAGTACAGGCCAACACTAAGGGACTCTGGCTAACAAAGTTCGCAGAAGACTGCAAACTGGGAGCCATTATTGAATCCCCAAATGATGTGAATATTCTACAAAAGGGCCTTACAGAAACAGATGCTTGGTGCTAGAGCCATGGGCTCAAGCTCAATGCCAAAAATGTATAGTTATCCCTTTTGGGAAAAAACATGTACCCGTGAATTACCACATAAGTGGCAGTACACTAAACACCAAAGTGTTATAAGAGACTTAGGGACACAAGTGGACAGTGGTCTCTCCTTCGATAACCACATCGCCACCACAGTCAGGAAATCCTCATCACTAAGGGCTTTTCATCCAGAAAAAAGGAGGTCATTGTCCCACTGTACTCATCCCTCATTAGACTCATTATAGAAAACAGTGCCCCATTTGGTATGTACCTCTCAAGACATCTGGAACAACTGGAAAGGCCGCAGAAATACCTCAGTAAAAGAATCACAGGCCTAAAGCAGATGCCCTATGCTGACCATCTAAAAAAAAACTCTAGCTATACTCTGTCACAAGTCGTCTTCTCAGAGGCGATCTCTGCATAATATACAAAGCCATGTTAAACCCAGAGCTGTTGGACATGCTACACTTAAAGAAATCACAATCCCTCAGAGCCACACGCTCCAGGGATCCAAACATTGTCATCACAATGAACAAAACATGCTGGAGGGATAGGTTCCTGACCCAGAGATTCCCCAGACCCTGAAATAGACTGCCCATACATCAAGCAGAGCACCTCTTTGGCCCTCTTCAAAAAGAACCTTGAACAATTGGATGGGGGATAGGAAATTCTCTCCGGGGATCACGTCAGTCGCCCTGCTAGACAGGGGTCCAGGGAAGTAAATATTGTGGGAAGAAATAGCCAGGGAATTGTTATGGCTAGGCTTGTATAGGCCCTAGGCCTGATAGCCTAGTACCAACCTATGAACCTATGAATTATCATCATTCATTTTTTTCCTATAATGTCCTGAAAATTATATTCTTTGTTTTTGAAAATTTCTGTTATTTTCAGCAGCCTTCAAAAAAGTGCAGTTTATTGCTATTTGTTTACTTTATGCAGCAGGATTAGACAAGTTGTATCTGTTTATATTTGCATACAGAAACATGTGTAATCCTAGGATATTGAGGACTGATATAGTGAATTAGGGCTGGGGAATTCTCCAAATGCCTCTGTCTGTCTTTGGCACTTTGCAGTAAGTAATATTAAATCAGGGATGTTCATGGCACAAAGATCATAGTATTGAGGGCGTCAGGTCCATAGAGCTCCTTTTATCATTTTTCGTATGAGCACTAGTCAGTGGCCCAATAGGTAGCGCACTGACATTTGGCGCTGGAAGATCGGAAGGCTATGGGTTTTATTCCCACACCAGGTACTTTATACTGACACTGCAGTAGAGTATAAAGAGAGTGCTGCACAGCAGATTGTGTCATCCTTCAAGTGAGATGTTAATCACTGGTCCATCTGTCTTAGTTGGTGTCAGCTCACGTGGATGGTATTTACTGTAAAAAGAGTAGGGGAAGTTCCTTGATGCTGTGGCCAAATTTCCTGTCATCAATGTAAGTTCCATCTCAGGTCTCCCCTGAAAAGGCGACACTGACCTAGTAGGATTAACTTGTTTAATAACTTGTTAATAAATTAAATACTTTAGTTTAGTAGCCTAGACTAAAGAGCTGCCTGCCTATATTGTCCTAGTTAACTGACTAAAATTATATAAAAAAATGTTAAGCAGAATTGCTGCATTATATTAACTTTCATTAGGTTTCCCAGATTGTTAACCAGATAAATGTATTAAGCAGAAGTGCCTCATGTCAGAGATGACCTGAGAGCATTGCCTGGATAAGTGGTCTTCTCAGAGTCACACATGTGGAAACTGACAGACTCAACCCTAAGATTACAGGACGAAGCTTGCCAGCAGTTTATGACCCCAACCTTCTAAGACTGACTGTATATTAAACTACCAGTTTGTCTTTGACAATGGTACTCTTTAGTGATCATGTATGTAAGTGATATTTGCTTGTCATAATGGGTAAGGTCTTTTCCTAACAGATACAAGGTACAGGGTTTGATTCTGACCTCAGTTTAATGGCTAGCTTTAAAATGGTCATTCAGGGCAGCTAGCCTAGTATTCACCAATGAAGGACAATATGTTTGATTTTTTTTTCTGAAAATGTTTGAGAGAATGAAGAATTTTTGAATGTTAACGCAGTTAAACTCAGTAGTGCAGTCTGTCAGAGTCAGACGCTTGTCAGTTTAATCTGGAGTTAGAATGACTACTAATATTGCCAGTTCCATCAGAGTTTTATTGGACTTAATCACTTAACCAGACATTTACCAGATATGCCCAGTCATATTGTGTGGATATTTTTTTCTTTTGAAAATCAGAAAATCGTGCAAAATTTTCTGTGGAGTCAAGCAAAAACATATCACTCTTTCCATCTCTGCTAACAGCCATGTGCCACTGGTTTTAATGTGAACGAAAACATACTGCAGGCATGGAAAACTAAACTGTAAATCTTGGCGGTATGTTGATGGTAGCTCAGTGAAGCATGGCTTTAACAAAGGTTTGATTTGCATAGAAAAGAAAGATTCACACTTTCAGGGTTTTTTTAATGCTTGCTTGCTGATTACAAATATGAGCATTTATATTGTCCAGTGATCAATTTAATGTTAATTTTCTGCAAAACTATAAATAGGGCAGTTTCAGTCAAATGCAAATAATGCAACTTTTCTCAAATGGTTGTTTTTTGTTTGCTCTTTGTCATTTCTTTTATCTGGCACTGTTAAATAGTTGTGGCACAACTGTTCTTATCGATTTGTACTAATAAAAGCTGATACTTCTGTTAAAAAATAATCTCAAATGGTTGTGCCCTCAGCAGAATAAAAACTGATGTACTATATCCAATCCATTTTAGGAGAACTAAATTGCTAACTCTAGATGTAATACTTTTACTGCAATAAAATATGTTATTAGATAATGTATGAGCTATTTTCTGTTTATTTATGTTCTAGATCATACCTTTGTAATTTTAGATGTTAAAGAAATAGAACTATCTGTCTTTCTCATTGTGCTGGATGTCTGAGAGTAAATCATATATGACAGTTACCAGTCCAGCAAAGAATTGTTCCCTACAGTGTAATATAGTAATCCATGAAGTATTGATGCAACAAGTCCAAGATGCCATTTCTTTGAAATATATAAGAAGATGCGGTGGTGCAGCGGTTAGCGTTGTCCCCTCACAGCAAGAGGCTCTCCAGTTCAATTCTTGGCTGGAGTGCCTTCTGTGTGGAGTCTGCATGTCCTCCCCGTAAAAAGGCGCTGGAAGCTGTTGAAGACGGGGGGGGGGGGTGAGAGGGGCACTTAGTGATCTAAAAAGGGCATTTTTTATAACTATTTACTACCACAACATAGGTTCACTTAGAGGACTTTTTAAGAATAGCCAATTCCCTTTTGGTGCTTGATTCTTGAATTAACATTTTCTGATTGGTCTTACCTATCCCATGGCTGATAATTGTATATTAGCCCTAGTGAGAATAACTGTGATCATCCCATAGATAATTTGAGGGGACCCATATAAGGGATGCAGCATTTAGGAACTGCCTGTATCCATTAGTGGCATGAGGGGCAATCCTGGAGTACATTTTCTATTGCCCATCCTTAAACCCAAGGTGCATTTCTGGATTTTATTTTTTTTACATTTTATAGCACAATGCACAAACACTAAAAGATATCTGATAAACCAAATTACTCCTCTTGAACCCTTATAGAGCCTTCCCTCATTCAGACACCTTCACTATCAACTCTAATAACAAAATTGTTATTACTCCAACTATCCACACCAAGCTTTTAGGCGTAGAAATAGACAATCACCTAAGATTTGACTTGCATATTGCTGAAACTGTAAAAAAGGTTCACAAAAAACTTGGTCTCCTTTATCTTAACAAGCAATTTCTCTCCAAACAATCCAAAACCACAATAGCCAAGACACATCTACTATCCACCCTCTTCAATGCATCCCCAGTATTTACCAACCTCCATAAAACAGAGCCATCCAAACTAGAAACCTGCTATAATAAAATAGCTAAATTTGCAACTGAATCAGCATATAGAACACACCACTGCATATCTCTCAAAAAACTAAACTGGTTGGAGGTCCCTCATCTACTTCACCTCAATCAACTATCACTAGCACATACGTTATACCATCACTCACAAAAGATTCCAGCCCTCCAAAATCCTAATACATCCCCACACCACATCAAGAACCTTGAGATCAAGCACCCTTAACCTCCTTGAAGTTACAAGGCATAACAATAAGGCAGGTAAATCTCTCTTCATCTGCTACATTTCAAAACTCTGGAACTCCCTACCTGCCCAAATAACATCAAATAACTCAACAACACAATTCAAAAAACTACTAAAAACCCACATAACCAACAATTAGTTATGCTCTTGTCTTGCCCCTGGGTAAAGGCTGAATTATTAGAAATATATACACATATTGACAATGATAAGTCTAGCTTCTCACATGTAACTGCCTGCTTTTATTAATATGAAATATCTTAACTCAAAATCTAGTTCCTCACATTTAACTGTCTACTTCTATAACTTAAAACATTATAAAAATATATACAATCCTGATAACTACTGTTATAGCGTACTGTATAAGGCTGTAATATACTGCACGTGTTGAATGTATACATAATGTATTATAGTGTAATAGAAGTTTACTGTCTGAAAACTTAAGAGCCTTGTAAACTGTCCATGCTTATACCTATGATTGTTAAATCCTTTGTATATGTAATCCACCATTTTTATTAACTTGTTCATATACGATAATGCACCTCATATGTAACTGGAGCTTTTCAACCCGGGCCTCTGCTGAAAATGGACATGTGTCCAGCCGGACCTTCCCGGTTAACAAATGTAAAATAAATAAATAAAGCAATACTGTCTCACAATGAAAATAGACTTGGCATTAAAACTTCTCTGCCCTTGAAACACATTCATTGAAACAACATTAAAAGCCACACCGCATCCAAAGAAAATGCATCTGGCCAGTGGTGGATAAAGATTACCTTTGGGCGGTTTTCAAATCAGAGGCCCCTTGTGCAGAAGACAAGAAACATGCATACATTCTTTGATACACCTTCCTGACTTTATTAAATTATATTCCTTGTATAATACAGCACACTTGTTAGACTTACGTTAGAGTGCATTTTAAATTTATTATTTGAACATTTTTCTTGTAGGAAATGTAGCAAAATGCATGCACCAATAACGACACAACTGGCCTTTTCAGAACATTTCAATGATAACAGTCTACTTCTACTCACAATATGTATTTTATATATATATATATATATATATATATATATATATAAAAATACAAATACAGAATCACAGTAGTGTTAGCCATAGGCAAGTTGCACAGCTTCTTGCACTTATTTTCAATGGGGGGGGGGCAAAAGACCAAACACCAGGGACACATTTTAAACATTGCTTGTATAATTTTGGAAAGTTGCTTGCATAAAATGTTGTGTTACCACTGTATATTTCACTGCTAAGTCTTGAACCCAGAACTCTGTGCACTATAGTCAGAGCAACATACCACTAAGCTAAAGCAGCAGTTTCCTGAGAGACAGGAAGACAAACTTAAAGGGCTATCATTTAGTGAATTCAGTTCTCACTTATCATCATAGCTCTCAACCTCCTAGCACAAAAATACAGAACAAAGCCAATAATGGGGGAATACAGCCCCAAAATAGGGACACATTTCAAATACTGATCTTATAAACTTAGAAAATTGCTAGCATAAAAGGTTTTGTTTTACTGCTCCTGAAATCCAGAGATTTAATGAGGAACAGAACAAAACAAAAATGTGAGGCATAAAGTCACAAGTGATCGTGGCTAGGGACTTTAGGCCCTTTTTACCTGCACCCAGGGTGCAGGGTTTGAGCCTGTTTGCCTCTAGCCACCAAATGTATCCTGTTGGGGGCATTTTCACACACACACTTGTTTTCATTCCAAACTACTCAAAAAAGTGAAAATGAAATAGCAATTAATGTTATCAAGTTTAACCTGCATCTTTTATCAGATTCTAGCGACATATAAATATGTTACAGATCAGTTGTTTATTAAGGTATTAACATCCAGTGCCACTCTAGATAACAATCTTTTAAAATGTGTATCCAGACAAATTACAGGAAATAAAACCTTCCTCTGTTTTGCAAACTCTCCAATTGTTTTACTTTAAAAAATAATATCTGCAATTCCTTAATGACAGGATTAAAGTATTTTGAGTAAGTACAGAACTAGGCTATTTAAGGATCATGAGGAGCTTTTACTCCGTAACAACCTTTGAAATATAACTTAAAACATCCCTTCCCATCAGCATATCGTGCACTGTGTGCATTCTGCGTCTCTTAGAAAGTACACTTGTGTTGATATTTACTGTATAAAACATTCTACATGCACTAAAAATCAAACAAGTACATCACTGATTAATACATTGTTTGCATAGGAACTGTAAAATAGCTATTAAGGATTCCATGGTAGCTGCCCTTTTAGAAGTTGGCACCACCTTTAAGATGGCAACAAGGTAAAGAAATGTAAGCTGCAAACTTCCCAAGAAGACGAACCAAATCAGTCATCAAAAGCAGCTGCTAAATATAAACACAAAAATTAAATAAATGAACATGTCCATATCTAGTCATTTATCAGACTAAAATAATTAACTTTATACCTGGATGATAGAATAGTACCTTCTGCCCAAACGGCAGTTTGAAGGAATCCGTGGCTCTGCAGTTGGAAGAAAGGAAATGTGCAGTTCCTTAACGGCACAGTGCATAAATCCTCCTGCGACATCCTGTATTCAAACAGGCACGCATTTGGGATGGTTGATATGTCGCAAGTGCTGCAAAAGTTGTTGCAATTGTGCACCCGGGACAGTTGCGATGCTGCAAGTGCTGTAATAAAGTGGGGGTGAGGAGCCACCCCTCCCCCCTCGCTTTATGGTTCCGGCACCCATGTCCCCGTGTCCGAGTGAACTTTTAAAGACATGCAGCTAGGTGCATGCATGAGTAGGTGTGCCTTATTTGAAGATGGGTGCCAGGCTGGCAACTCTATACTGTAAAAATCCACTGCCATTCATAAGCAGACTGGTGATGCGCTGTGGTGACCCCTAACTGGAAAAATCCGAAAGACGTTACTTATAAGAAGATTTTGCTTTCTCTTCTGGAATCAAGACCTTTGTATTAATACAAATATTACAGATAATTTTTTTTCATGTGGCATGAGAAACTTCAAACTTGGTGCATGGAAATGCTAGGACATGTTTAAACATAGATATACAGCAAATAATTATAAATAAATACACATTTTAAAATATAACAGAATATATAACAATCCACAAGGTAAATGCTCTGCCACTGGAAAAGCCAAAGGAACATAAAAATAGCACCAACAGACAGCAGAGACAACCACGGGTCTCAAAAGACGCCAGTATCCACTGTTTTTAAAACAAAAGATATATTTATTGTGCACATTGGTTAGCGCTTTCACACTTTGCTTCTTCAGACCATAAACGCACAGAGAATCACATAGCCTACCTATAAAATATGAAATATCCAATCACTGCATTCAATTAATCAAACACTCACTCCTTTAAGCCACAGTGAAAAAATGCCTTAATGCATTAAATTGCATTACATAAAAAAACACAACTACATTAAAACCAGGTCATAATACATTTCATATAAATGTGCTTCTGCCAAACATTGATCAGATGTAAAATCCTAGAAATACCAAAAGGTGTAAATTAAAACGCATTGTATTAGGAATTCAAGGTAAATAGACAAAGAAAAATGTAAATACATTCCTATCCGAGTACCATTCTTCTTGACATCATTCTGGTCAGAGAAGCCCTTTCATTAAGGCCTCTACCTCTATCTGCTCTCAGCCTCAAAATCCAGCATGTTTCTTTTCTCTCAGTGCCATTTCTGATGTCCCCCTCACGTGCAGTAGGTAGTGTAATGTCAGTGACCATGAATCTAAAGTGATGTTCATCCCCACTAGCCATAACATGCTTCGCTAATGCATTAGTGTTTAATTTCACCCTAATGGCATACAAGTGTTCCCTTATCCTGTTTTTAAAAAGTCTATTTGTTTTTCCAACATAAAATGATCCGCATGAGTTGCAAATAGCTAAATATACTACATGCGATGTACCACAGTTGGCATAAACAGGGAACCTAAACTCTTTCCCAGTATCCGGATGAGAGACTATGCCAGTACAGTCTATACAATCATAATAGTTGCATTGTCCACAAGGGAACGTGCCCCTTACTTGCTCATCACATAAAGAATTCCTTTCTTTAGGATGACACAGCATCCTCTTCAGGTTAGGTTTATTCTTGAACCTGAACTTGGGTCTATCTCCTACTATTTCATGGATATCTGGATCCGTGGTGAGAATACCCCAATGTTTATTGATGGCGTCAAATACCAATCCATTGTCTATGGTAAAATACATCAGGGCCTTAATCACTGTGGATGAAACTGCGCCAGATCTAACTACTGATTGCTCTCTCAAATGTGGAAAGTATGGGCTGGCTCTATCTTGTCTCAACACATGGATCATACACAACCCTTTCATTAACCTCTACATCACCATACCCCCTTTCCATAAACCTTTATTGCAACTTGGTAAGCTCATTGAGGTAGCCCATATCTGATACACAACATTTTTGATTTTTTATTTATTATTTATTTTATTTTTTATTTATTTTACATTTGTTGACCGGGCTAGTCCAACTGGATAATTTCCATTTTCAGTGGAGGCCCGGGGAGAAAAGCTCCACAGATTAAAACAAGGTTATAGAGATTAAACAATTACAATAAATGTCTGAGACACAGACAGTGAGCAACAATGCATACATATTAGTCTAGATAAAATAATAAAAAACAAGGTTATAGAGATTAAACAATTACAATAAATGTCTGAGACACAGACAGTGAGCAACAATGCATACATATTAGTCTAGCTAAAGTAATAAAAAACACATAGTGCTATCTACGTATTGAGAAAGGCATTAATTCTTTACAGTACAATTATGTGAGAATGGAGTAATTACATATTTTAAAATGTATATACATACTTATAAAAGACAATGTTTGTACTTTTTTTTTTTTTTTTTTGAGAACAGTAGTAACAGTACAGTCATTAAGTCATTTGTGATCACAGAGAAAGATTGCAGTTTTGAAATAAGGAATTATGATAGTAAAATGAAGAAAGTAGATTAGTCTGGATTGGTACAAGAGCAGAGCCAGAAGTTGTTCAGATGTAAAAGAAGTTGTTTTTTAAAAAGATGAAAGGAGCCGAGAGAGGTAATGTGTGAGGGGAGGTTATTCCATATTTTGCCTACTGAGTTGGAGAAAAGGCAGTTACCTGCAGAATTTGTGATTCTAGTTGTGTTGACTTGTAGCTTTTCATGGAGCGCAGCTGTTTCAAGTTATTATAGGGGGTCAAGAGGTTACTAAGAGCAGGTGTCTTTGATGGTTGATATAGAATGTTATGTGTTATTAATAGTTGTTGATAGATAAGTTTATTAGGAAGTTCCAACCAGTGTAACTGTTTTAAGTTTATACAGTGGTGTGTTCTATACTGGGATGCTGTGGCAAAACAAGCTATATTGTGGTAGGATGTAGACAGTTTCCTAAGGTTGCTTTTAGAGAGGTTAGTGTAAATAGAAGGAGCATACAGTAGGGTAGAGATAAGATGTGATTGTGCTAAGGTGGTCCGTGCTTCTGTTGTAAGGAAGGGTTTAATTCTGTACAGTGAACCAATCTTTTTATTAACTGCTTTTATAGTGTTATTGATGTGATAATCATAGCTTAGATTATTATCAATAGTGACACCAAGCAGTTTGGCAGTAGAGTCAGGGGAGATGAGGGAATTATCACTTGCAGTAGTAGTAAAGTATAGTTGAGAAGATTTGTGGGTAGGTGAGAATAGTAAAAGTTTTGTTTTCTTGGGGTTGAGGAGAAGACATCTTTTTGAGAACCACTGTTCGATGGTAGAAAAGGTAGATTGTGTGAGTGACTGGAGTTCAGATTGAGTGGAAGCTGTGCAAATAATGGTGGAATCATCTGCATATTGTATACAGGTAGTGTTTTGGATAGATGATTGGAGATCATTAATAAAGATAGAAAATAAGAGTGGGCCTAGTATAGATCCTTGAGGTACTCATAAAGAGATGGGTAGTAGAGCAGATAGAGAATTTTTCCATAGTACTGCTTGTTGTCGGTTTTCAAGATAGGATGAGAACCAGGTTAGGGAAGAGAAATCTAAGGCAAGGGATTTTAATATGTGTAGAAGAAGTGTATGGTCGACCATGTCGAAGGCTTTTGACAGGTCTAGGAAAAGAGAATAGGTTAGTTTGTTGTTGTTACGGTTACAGTTGATGGTGTTGGTAAAAGAAAGTAGTGCAGTAGTAGTACTATGTGAAGGTCTAAATCCATGTTGAGTGTTAGCTAGTAGGTTGTTATGAAGGAGATGGTTAAGTAGGTGTTTGTGTATACATTTTTCCATGATTTTAGCTAGTGGAGATAATAGCGCTATAGGGCGAAAGTTAGAAAGGTCAATGGATTTACCTCCTTTGTGTAAGGGTATGATGTGTGATATCTTCCAAATTGATGGAAAAGTACTTTTTTTTATGGATCGGTTTATTAGGATAGAAACAGGGTAGGCTATAGCTTTAGCTGCTACTTGAAGGAATTCAGCAGGAAGCTTATCTGCTGAGGGGGTAGTGGGTTTAAGTTTTTGTAAAAGAGATTGTATGTAGGAGGTGGGTATGGGTTGAAATTGAAGGGGAAGAAGGGAGTTGTTGATGTTACTTAAGAGGAGTTGGGAAGCATCAGGAGATAAGTGGTTAGCTAGACTTTGTATGGAAGTAGTAAAGAAGGTATTGAAGTTATTAGCTATTAAAGAGGGATTATCAGGGTCTAAATTCTGTGGGTTGGGTGTAACTACTTTGCCTGGGGTAAGTAGATTATTGATAGTAGACCAGAACTTTTTTGGTGGATTGCTGAAGTTCAAAGTAATAATTCTTTTTATCGGAGAGGATGGCTTTTTTGGTATTGTTTCTGAGCTCTCTAAAGGTTTGATGATCTGTTGGGTTTCTAGAGGAACGCCATTTTTTCCAAGATTTATTTCTCAGTTTAATTTTTTGTTATGATTTTTTTTTTTTTTTTTTATATTTCATATAGTATAGGTATAGGTTTAGTACCAATTCACAGATGGACCCTGATATCATTTTTGTGACTTTGGATGTACAGTCTTTGTTCACTGTCATCCCGAAATATTTCATATTTTTTGATGATGTTGGTCTTAGAAACAAATATGTTAGGAACAGGTACAATCTGAATTACAGACAACGGAATGCCATGAGAAGGCTTCAGGGTGATAATTCTATAGTCATTAGACCTGCTAACAAGGGTGGCCCTGTAGTGATTATGGATACTGAATGGTATCTGAACTCTATGAAACTTATGTTAAGTGATGAGAAATACTATAGGGCCTTTAATTGTGATGATGTAACCACCCTTCAGCATAGGATTTGTAATATGTTGGGAGGACTTAATGAAGAGTTTTGTCATTAATGAGGAACTTTTTAACTATTTACATGTAGAATATCCCATGATACCAGCTCTATGGGGAAAACCCTGCCATGAGGCCGATAGTTTCGGGTAGGGGCTGGTGCACCGAACTATTTTCTATCTATATAGAGAAACTATTGCGTCCAATTTTGGAGTTGAATCCCTGTGAGCTGAGGGACACTAAACAGTTTTTAATAGACCTGTATAGGTTTAGTACCAATTCACAGATGGACCCTGATATAATTTTTGTGACTTTGGATGTACAGTCTTTGTTCACTGTCATCCCGAATGAAGTGGGTGTAAGTGCTGTGAAGAAATATTTGGTCGAACACAGTGGTTATGACCATAGTAAGATAGATTTGGTTGTATTGTTTTTGGAAGTTGTTCTTGAGAACAATGTTTTTGTGTTTGATCAGGTGTTATATCTCCAATGTGATGGCGTGGCTATGGGCACTTCTTGTGCCAATAGCTACACCAACATGTTTCTAGCACAATGGGAAGAAGAGAAACTTTTTGTCAAGGATGAATTTAAATAGTGTATTTCTTTTTATCGTTGTTTTGTGGACGACAACTTTTTGTGGGTAGGTGATGTAGAGAGTTTGCAATTTTTTATTTCTGAAATGAATAGCATGACTGAGTTTTTAAAATTTACTATGACATACTCCTTAAACAAGGTGGAGTATCTTGACATTTATGTTGAGAGATTGGATGATGGTCTCATTAACACAGGTGTTTTTAGGAAGGAGTGTCATAGGAACACATTACTCCATAGAAAGAGTATGCACCCCCATTATACTTTCAGGAACATCATTAGAGGGCATGGAATGCGAGCCTCATGTCTCAGTGTATCAGATATGGGCTACCTCAATGAGCCTACCAAGTTGCAAGAAAGGTTTATGGAAAGGGGGTATGGTGATGTGGAGGTTAATGAAGGGTTGTGTATGATCCGTGAGTTGAGACAAGATAGAGCCAGCCCATACTTTTCACATTTGAGAGAGCAAACAGTAGCTAGATCTGGTGCAGTTTCATCCACACAGTGATTAAGGTCCCGATGTATTTTACCATAGACAATGGATTGGTATTTGAGGCCATCAATAAACATTGGGGTATTCTCAGCATGGATCCAGATATCCATGAAATAGTAGGAGATAGACCCAAGTTCATGTTTAAGAATAAACCTAACCTGAAGAGGATGCTGTGTCATCCTAAAGAAAGGAATTCTTTATGTTATGAGCAAGTGAGAGGCACGTTCCTTTGTGGACAATGCAACTATTGTGATTGTATAGACTCTAGTGGCATATTTTTTCATCTGGATACTGGGAAAGAGTTTAGGTTCCTAGGTAGGTACTAGGCTATTGGCCCTAGGGCCTATATAAGCCTAGCCAAAAATGTACCCTGGCTTTCGCCACCCAAGAAAATTATTTTCCTGTGCCCCTGTCGAGCAAAGCCACAGAAGTGATGCCTGGGGTGAATTTCCTATTTCCCATCCAGTCATCAAGATTTTTCTTGAAGAGTGCTAATGAGGAACTCTGTTTGAGATAGATAGGTAGTCTGTTCCAGTGTATGGGAAGTCTCTGGGACAGGAATCTATCCCTCCAGCATGTTCTGTTTATAGTGGTGACAAGGTTTAGGTCCCTAGAGCGTGTAGCTTAGAGGGATTGGGATTTCTTTAAGTGGAGCATGTCCAACAGCTCTGGGTTTTACATAGCTTTGTATGTTAAGCAGAGATCGCCTCTGAGTAGGCGATATGTGACGGAGTAAAGCTGGAGTTTTTTGAGACAGTCTGCATAGGGCATCTGTTTGAGGCCAATAATCCTGTTTGTGAGGTATTTCTGTGGCCTTTCCAGTTGTTGTAGATGTCTTGTGAGGTACATACCAAAAGAAGCGTTGTACTCTATAATGGGTCTAATGAGTGATGAGTAGAGGGGGGAAAATGACCTCTTTTTTTCTGGATGAGAAACCTTTTGTGATGAGGTGAGCCACATAGAAGGATTTCCTGACCACTGTGGCAATGTGATTATCAAAGGAGAGACTACTGTTCACCTATGTCCCAAGGTCTCTTAACACATTTTCGGCGTTAAGTAGATTACCAGCTATGTGATAGTTTATAGATACAGAGTTTTTACCAAAGGGGATGACAATACACTTTTTGGCATTGAGCTTCAGGCCATGGCTTTGACACTGGGTATCTGTCTCAGTGAGGCCCTTTTGTAGTATGTCCACATCGTTAGGAGTTTCGATTATGGCTCCTAGTTTGCAGTCATCTGCAAACTTTGTTAACCAAAGACCTTCTGTGTTAGCCTGTACTTCAGAGAAGTAGATACCAAACAGGAGAGGACCCAGGTCTGAACCCTGTGGTACTCCACTTGTCACTGGTCTGAAGTCGGATTTGGAGTCTGCTACTTTCACAGTGTGGGTTCTGTCCGTGAGCCAGTTGGCAACCCATCTTGTGACATAGGGATTTATACCTAGTTTAGTGAGCTTATCTATAATTCCAGAGTGGGGGATGGTGTCGAAAGCCTTGGCGAGATCTAGATAAGCTGTGTGAACCACTTTACCCTCATCTGTGGCTTTGGTGACTGCTTCAAAGAAGTCAATCGGGTTTAGGAGACATGATCTGTCTTTTACAAATCCGAACTGGGTAGGGTCCAGAGTTTGGAGAACAAAGAAGCTTCCTCCTATCCAAACAAGGATATGGGCAACACAGGAACTATGACACAGCCCAGAGATCAGCAATACCTGAAGACTGGACTATTCTACTTCAGTAAAGGCGGGAAACAAGGATATTTTTTTTTTGTTTTTTTTGTTTTTTTTACAAAGTAGCAGAAAATAGATACAGCAACAACAGTAAATGCTTTAAATCGGCTAACGCACTTGAGTGTGTAGCCTACCAGTTAAATTAAGCAAAAACAAACTTTAAAGTGCAAAAAGTTCAGGAAAACAAACAAATAATGCAGTAAATCAACTTTGCAGAGCTAATTTAGTTACAGAAACTCGCTTTTCGGAGAGAAAAAGCAGTCGGAAATAAGTAGCCAAAAACTACTTAAAAATCAATGGAAAGTCACTCTTCCATTCGCTGCTGCTTGTAGAACTCTGCAGGACACCACGAGGAGCTGTGCTGAGTCAAATGCAAACGCAAAAGCGCGTTAAAGTGGGCTTTATAGCAGGGGGTTAGAAAGAGCTAGGAAATGGCCCAAAACAGCCAATAAGCTACAAGTTACTGGGCTGGAACCACTCCTTTAAGGACAGATAGGCTGCTTAGATCTCCCCACTGCCACTGGTGAACAAAGAAGATTCCTCCTATCCAAACAAGGATATGGGCAACACAGGAACTATGATACAGCTCAGAGATCAGCAATACCTGAAGACTGGACTATTCTAGTTCAGTAAAGGCGGGAAACAAGGATATTTTTTTGTTTTTTTTTTGTTTTTTTACAAAGTAGCAGAAAATAGATACAGCAACAGCAACAACAGTAAATGCTTTAAATTGGCTAGCGCACTTGAGTGTGTAGCCTACCAGTTAAATTAAGAAAAAACAAACTTTAAAGTGCAAAAAGTTCAGGAAAACAAACAAATAATGCAGTAAATCAACTTTGCAGAGCTTATTTAGTTATAGAAACTCGCTTTTCGGCGAGAAAAAGCAGTCGGAAATAAGTAGCCAAAAAAATAATTAAAAATCAATGGAAAGTCATTCTTCCACTCTCTGCTGCTTGTAGAACTCTGCAGGACACAGCTCCTCATGGTGTCCTGCCGAGTTCTACAAGCAGCAGCGAGTGGAAGAGTGACTTTCCATTGATTTTTAAGTATTTTTTTGGCTACTACTGTCTGCTTGGGATGACATGCTCGACAAGCCACGCTGCTTCACAAGGGACAGCTTGCACCTGTCACCCCTGGGCTTTCGGATATTGGCAAAGGCTCTTGCCACCTCCATAGTGCCTTTTTTAGGCAAGGCTCAGAAGACAAACCCACCTCCCTAAAAAACACAAGTAAAAAGAAACTAAGGGTAATGCTGCTCAACGCCAGAAGTCTAAACCTCAAGATGCACACTCTCGAAGCCCTCCTCAGTATGGAGAACATTGATGTCTGTGCAGTGACAGAAACCTGGTTCAAGGCTCCAGAGAGCACCCCAGCACTACCAAGTTATACCTCATATCATGCTTTTCGGCCCCAGAACTTGGATAAAACCACAAAAGGAGGGGGAGTATCCATATTCATCAAGGATACCCACACCTCCAGGTTAGTGGCAATGCACGAAGCATCGGAGACCATCCATGTACAACTAACAGTGGGCAAAACCGCCCTCCAGTTTGTAGCATGCTACAGACCACCCTCTCAAACTCAGGAACCCCACTTGGCCTTCCTAAAGACACTGGAGAATATGAAGGTCTCTCCAAACACCATCATATTGGGGGACTTCAACTACCCAAACATAGACTGGGAGCATTACTCAAGCCCCAATACCCTAGCCCAAAGGTTCCTAGAATTCATAAACTCAAATGCTATGGAACAACTAGTCACCTCTCCCACAAGAGGGGAAAACATATTAGACCTGATCATCACAAACATGGGAACACAATGCTCCATACCTGAAGTATACCCCTCGTTGGTAAGATTGGACCATAAATTAATCTCCCTGGAAATCCACATCCTGCCCCCACCCCCAGCACAGAAGACCACAGTGAAGAACTTCTCAAAAGCTGACTTCACACTTCTGAAGACCGAAGTGGAATCCTTCAAGGCCCCCGGGCCAGTAGAAACCACAGCCACTCTACTGGATGTTTTGTAAACGCATTCTGTGGACACCTACAGGAATGCATGGATCATGCAATCCCAAATAAAACCAAGACCCATTCCCCCACAGGCAGGCGTCTTGTCTGGTGGACCCCAGCCATTAATAAGCTATAGAACAGAAGGAGGAAGTTACTACATGATAGAGCAAAATCCATAAAAAGGAAGGCATCTCTGATTAGTACTAGCAAAAAACTACGATCACTCATAAAATCATCCAAGGCCAACTTTGAGAGAAAAATTGCACAAGATACTAAAGAGAATCACAAGACTTTCTTTAGTTATGTTAGAAACCTGAGTGGAAACTCCCAGATATGCTCAGAGTTAGTCCAGGATGACAAAAAATACACTGAACCCACAGACATTGGCAACATACTGGCAGACAGGTTCAGTGCAAATTTTTCTCCCCCCTCCCCCCAAAGGGACAAATATCTATCCCAGCAGAGTGTTGCCTCCCTGACATCTCAGATGCCCAGGTGAGAGCTGCCCTCTCCAAAGCTAAAAACACAGCATCAATGGGACCAGACGGTGTCCCGGGTTGCGTGCTACATGAACTCCAAGAAGAGCTAAACCCACACATAAGGCAGCTGTTTAATCTCAGCCTTACTACAGGATATGTACCCAAAGAATGGCTTACAGCAACAGTGGTCCTACTCCATGAAGGAGGTGCTTCTATGGACCCTGGAAACTACTGCCCCATAAGCTTGATGAGCCTGGTCTGCAAAGCTATGGAGAGGATCATTATGGAACTCATTAACAAAGACATTTGGGACCTACAGACACTGGATCCTACCCAATTCGGCTTTGATAAGGGCAGATCCTGCCTCTTGAACCTGGTCAACTTCTTTGAAACAGTCACCAAGGCCATTGACGAGGGTAAGGTAGTTCACACAGCCTACCTTGACCTTGCAAAAGCCTTCGACACAATATCATAGACAAGCTCTCCAGCTTAAATATAAACCCCTATGCCACAAGATGGGTTGCAAACTGGCTCAAGGACAGAACCCACAAGGTCAGAACTGCTGGAGCCATGTCAAACTCTAAACCAGTCACAAGTGGCATCCCACAGGGCTTGGTCCTGGGACCTCTCTTGTTTGGTATTTATTTTTCTGAGGTACAGGCAAACATGGGAGGATTGTGGCTGACCAAGTTCGCAGATGACTGCAAACTGGACGCCATAATTGATTCTCCAGCAGACACAAGCATCCTTCAAAAGGGTCTCATAGAAACGGAAAACTGGTGCCAGAGCCATGGCCTTAAACTAAATGCCAAAAAGTGTATAGTCATACCCTTTGGGAAAAACAAAGTGCCCACAAATTACCACATAGGTGGTAATCCATTAAGTACGGAAGAAGTAATTAGGAACCTAGGGACCCAAGTTGACAGTGACCTCTCGTTTGACACTCACATTGCTAAAGTGGTTAGAAAGACCTTCTATATTGCCCACCTTATCATGAAGGGATTCACATCTAGATCGGGAGAGGCCATTGTGCCCCTTTACTCTTCCCTCATCAGGCCCGTAATTGAGTACACTGCCCCATTTGGGATGTACCTTACCCGACACCTGCAGCAATTGGAAAGACCCCAAAAGTATCTCACCAATAGGATCAAGGGACTCAAACATATGCCATATGCTGCCCGGCTAAAGAAACTCCAGCTCTACTCAGTAGCATACCGCCTACTCAGAGGCGATCTTTGCCTGACGTACAAGGCCATGTCCAAACCGGAATTAATGGACATGCTCCACCTCAGAAAATCCAAATCCACCAGAGCTATGCGAGTGAGAGATTTGAACCTCAGCACAGAAATAAATAGGACATGCTGGAGGGACAGATTTATAACCCAGAGGCTCCCTTCACTCTGGAATAAAATCCCAGTCCATGTTAGGCAGAGCCCCTCACTGACTCTCTTCAAGAGAAATCTTGACGAGTGGATGGGAGATCATAGATTTACCCCGGGGGTCACTTCTGTGTCACTGTTAGACAGAGGTACAGTAAACTAAACCTTAAAATGGGCACAGTATACTCATTCTAAGGGGTGGTGAAAGCCAAACACACTCTGGCTAGGCTTATAAATGCCCTAGGGCAGATAGCCTAGTATGAACCTATGAACCTAATGTCTTTGTTTATGAGTTCCATGATGATACGTTCCATGGCCTTGTAGACCAGGCTCGTCAGGCTAATGGGGCGGTAGTTCCCGGGGTCCGTCGTGGCTCCCCCTTTGTGAAGTAGGATAACTGTTGTGGTGCGCCATTCAGTGGGCACAAAGCCTGAGGTGAGGCTATGATTGAACATGGTACTTAGGTAGGGTGCCAGTTCATTCTGTAGTTCATGTAGAACGCAGCCTGGGATATTGTCAGGTCCCATGGATGGTGTGTTCTTGACTTTGGAGAGTGTGTTTTTTCCTATGCAGCCGTGATTATAGGAACTTTGCTTTCTTCCAGTATAGAGATAGGCCCTCTAGGGGGTGAGAGGGGGGGTAAAGTTAGCACTGAACCTATCTTTCAGGATGTTGGCAATATCAGTTGGGTCTGTATATTTAGTGCCATTGTGCTGCATCTCAGAGCAGATCTGAGTGTTGCCATTGAGATTCTTGACATAGCTATATAATGCTTTGTGGTTGTCTTTAGAGTCAGTGGCAATTTTGTTTTCGTAACTACCTTTGGAGGATTTTATGAGGGATCTCAGCTTCTTACTAAGGTTGACCAGTGAGTTCCTCCAGTCATGGGATTTTACTCTTTTTTTGCAACAGTTTCTTTCTTCTGTTGTAGAGTTTGTTTATGGCAGAGGACCACCAGATTGGCTTCCTTTTTTTGGAGGATAGCATCTTGGTTCTATTAGGGATAGCATGATCCATGCACTCTGTAAGTGCTTATAAAGTGCATTTGTGTAGGATTCAGCAGTCGTACCTCTATTGTCCGTCTGCATGGGTGTCATGAAGTTTGCCACTTCTGTCTTAAGAAGTGTGAAGTTGGCTTTGGAGAGTTTTTTTACGGTGGTTTCCCTTATTAGGGGTGGGGGTGGGTTGTGGATACCTAGGGTGATTAGCTTGTGGTCGGATCTGACCAACGAGGAATTGACCTCTGGTGTGGAACACCGGTTGCCCATGTTGGTAATGACCAGGTCAAGGATATTGCTGCCCCTGGTGGGGGTGTGAATAAGTTGATCCAAGGCATTGGAATTTATGAATTCCAGAAAACGTTGAGCAAAAGAGTTGGTACATGAGTAGTTTAACCAGTTAATGGTGGGGTAGTTGAAATCGCCCATTATTCGGGTGTTGGGTTGTACCCTAATACTTTCCAGTGTATCAAGAAATGAGGAGTGGGAATCCTGAGGCATGGTGGGGGTTCTGTAGCAAGCTACAATTTGGATTGCGGTCTTGCCCAGAGTTAGTTGCACTTGGATAATCTCGGATGCATTATGCTGTGCAACTAGCCTGGAGGTATGGATATCCTTAATGAATATGGACACGCTTCCACCTTTAGTGCTTCGTTCCGGGTTAGATGGCCAAAAGGTGTGGTATGAATTATAGCCTGGTAATGCAGGGGTGCTCTCTGGAGCTTTGAACCAGGTCTCTGTCACTGCACAGATGTCAGTGTTCTCCATTTTAAGGAGTTCCTCGAGTGGGTGCATTATGAGGTTTATACTTCTAGCATTGAGTAGCATTACCTTCAGATTTTGCTTGCTTGTACCTGTTACGGTGGTGAATTTGTCATTTGAACCTTGCCTAAAAAAGGCACTATAGGGGTGGCAAGAGCCTTAGCCATTATCCAGAATCCCAAGGGCGACAGGTGCAGGCTATTTCTGGCAAAGCATTGTGGTCTGTCGATCATGTTGTCCCAGCAGACAAATACTGGATCCCCTTAGACTGACATCAGAAGCTTAGCCAATTGTTGAAGTCAATCATTTTGTCCTTGTACTGTGGTATCATTCTGGGTGATGGCAGGATGCTACTCAGGGCTAGGGTCATACCTGCCTGGGCTACAAGATCGGAGAGCTCCTCCATGACTCTTTTCATGTAGTCCAGGGAGTTACATCTCAGGTCATTCACACCAACATGGACAATGACAGTGTCATATTTGTACTTGTTGTGGAGTGACCTGAGTGCATGCGTTATGTGGCGGATCCTGGCACCTGGCAGGCAGCTGACAGTAACTTTCTCCTTGTTTAGCCTGGTGAGAGGAACATCAGTGTGCCTGACTATAGAGTCACCTATGACTAGAGTGTTGGGTACATTGTTATGCCTTATGGGCTGTGGTTGAGTGGCACACTGAGTTTGTGAGCTATGTGTCATTTGGGTTGTGTTGGGGGGTGGAGTTTGCTTGCATTTCTGTTTTGGAGGTTCCTGATGCTTGGGCAGGTTTTTATTGAGAGCCTCCGTGAATGTAGGTGTGTGTTTTATGTTTCTTTGTGTGTGTTTTGGTGGTGTAGGTTTTGAAGGACTATGTGATGAATGTTGTGTGGTGCAAGTGTTTACCTTCTCCTCTTGAATGTCTATTCCAGTCTTGGGTGAAGAGAGCTTTGCTTCCAGTTTGGCTATATAAGTGCATCTCTCACAGGTTGTAGTGTTGGGTGGTAGGAGGAGAGGGTTGTCTGTGTACATAAGGCAATTGCTGCATTGCCCCAAGATGCCCAGATTCATCAGGTAGACAGGAGAAATCACCGGGAGCTGACCTTTAGACATGCCTGGATAGGTGCTTATTTATTAAGTACTAAAAACTGCTTTCCTCTAGAGAAGTGAGGAAAGTTCAGTGCCGTAGTAATTTGCAGCTTATTTAGTGCTTGCAACGAGTTCTGAACAAGTGCTGAGTTCAAAGAAACCAATTTGAGTGCTGAGACTAGAAAACTGGCTAGTTCTAAGAAACAAAATTAAGCTAGAAGGCTTCCCACCAACACAGAAAGGCTTGGGGGCTCAGAAGCCTACAAACAGTCTAGACCACTTACAGGAAAGGCAGGAAACAAGCTTAACATTGTTTTTCTTTCCCAGATGCTCTGTTTGTACACAACAGTAGGAGTGCCTGAAATAAGAATACGATCTCACTGCACTCAGTTGAGTGAGCAAATGAGATGGGCCCAGAAGGAGTATCCAAACACAAATTTACAAGGGGGCCTGGCAGTTTCAAAGCCACCAAGATTAACAGCAAAACAAAAACAGGGAGGGTGAGTGGGGAACTAACTGAAAAAACAGAGTCAAAACTTCCAGTTCCGTTAATATTCAATGCAACACAAATAAATCAATTAAAATGCTGTATTATTTGAAAAAAGTGCAGATGAAAGGTACTTACATTTTCTTATACATCCAGTTGAACATAGCTAGATCATCGCCAGACAAAGCTGAGGTTTTAAGCAGAAAATATTTCAAAATGTACCACTTAATTAGGCAGTGACAGGATCTCAATGAATGAGACTACCCCCACCTGCAATTACTACCAGGCAATAAAATTCTAGCAGGCACTAACTGAAAAAATAGAGTCAAAACTTCCAATTCAGTTAATATTCAATGCAACACAAATAAATTAATTAAAATGCTGTATTATTTGAAAAAAGTGCAAGTGAAAGGTACTTAAATTATCTTATACGTCCAGTTGAATACAGCTAGATCTTAGCCGGCCAAAGCTGAGGTTTTAAGCAGAAAATATTTCAAAATGTACCACTTAAATAGGCAGTGACAGGATATCAGTGAATGAGACTTCCCCCACCTGCAGTTACTAACAGGCAATAAAATTCTACCAAGCACTAACTGGAAAAAACAGAGTCAAAACTTCCAGTTCAGTTAATATTCACTGTGGTACATCGCATGTGGTGTATTTAGCTATTTGCTACTCATGCGGATCATTTTATGTTGGCAAAACAGACTTTTTAAAAGCAGAATAAGGGAACACTTGTATGCCATTAGGGTGAAATTAAACACTAATGCATTAGCGAAGCATGTTATGGCTAGTGGGGATGAACATCACTTTAGATTCATGGTCATTGACGTTACACTGCCTACTACTACCTATTGATGTGAGGGGGACATCAGAAATGGCACTGAGAGAAAAGAAACATGCTGGATTTTGAGGCTGAGAGCAGATAGAGGTAGAGGCCTTAATGAAAGGGCTTCTCTGAGACCCATTCTGAAGTCAAGAAGAATGGTACTCAGGAATGTATTTACATTTTTCTTTGTCTATTTACCTTGAATTCCTAATACAATGTGTTTTAATTTACACCTTTTGGTATTTCTAGGATTTTACATCTGCAGAAGCACATTTATATGAAATGTATTATGACCCGGTTTTTATTTAGTTGTGTTTTTTAATGTTATGTAATTTAATGCATTAAGGCATTTTTTCACTGTGGCTTTAAGGAGTGAGTGTTTGATTAATTGAATGCAGTGATTGGATATTTTGTATTTTATAGGTAGGCTATGTGATTCTTTGTGCATTTATAAACAAAACATGCTGGAGGGATAGATTCCTTTCTCAGAGACTTCCCACACTCTGGAACAAGCTACCTGTCTATATCAAACAAGGCTCCTCATTAGCACTCTTCAAGAAAAATCTTGATGATTGGATGGGAGATAGGAAATTCACCCCGGGGATCACTTCTTTGGCTCTGCTTGACAGGGGCACAGGAAAATAATTTTCTTGGGTGACAAAAGCCAGGGCACCATTTGGCTAGGTTTATATCGGCCCTAGGGCCATTAGCCTAGTACCTACCTATGAACCTATGGTCTGAAGAAGCGAATTGTGAAAGTGCTAACCGATGTGCACAATAAATATATCTTTTGTTTTAAAAACAGTGGATACTGGCGTCTTTTGAAATCCGTGGTTGTCTCTGCTGTCTGTTCTTGCTGTTTTTATACCCATTTTAAAATACTCCATAAACTATAAGAAGTTAACACTATATACAGTGCTTTCCAGATAGTTCAGTAAACTAACTGCAAAAATGAGAAAGCCAAGACTGAGTAAACAGCTTTCTTGTATCATTTTGAATATAGGTACTGGACTTTCTATGTTTAATTTATTTAATAAATTGCCAAGGCTTCCATTTAGAATATGTTCTACCTGGTTACAGAAAACTATGTATTACAGCCTCACATCATCATGGGAACTCGGTATGTGTTAATTTACACTGTGGTATCTCAGATCCTTGCATGTAAGCAAAGACTTAAGAATTCTGAATGTATTACTTTGCTTTAATTAGAAACTGTAAGCATTTAAGGTAAAGAAATCATCTGGTAGTCAGTTCTTTCATCAAACAGTTCTAAATTTGAAAGAAGCACATTGTATTTGGAGATTAATTTATCTTTGTTGAAGTTGGGATATGAAGGAAAATTAAGATTTTTTTTTTCAAATCTTCTACCTACTTCTGTTCTGGCTTTTACTGACTTCTGAGCATTCCAATAGCATTTATCTTCTTAGAATTTTGCCACTTTTAATTCAGTAAAGAAACGCAGTCATTTCTCATATTTATCTGTAAATTACACAGAATCGCACTGCAGTCACATTATGAAGTAATGATTTATACGTTCCCTTATAATTTATCAGCTTAGAGAAGCTGAGCTCCATTTTTCTAGAGATTATTGAATTAACAGTTATGCATATAGAGGACTCAGAATAGGATTTCCAGGTTCTGTTTATCCCTTGAGCTATAATTTTGGCTAAGCAAGCAAGCTACATTAATAGAACCCATGTTTAAATTAAACCAGCAGTTTATTTCATTACTCATTATATTAATGTAATATATTTTCCAAGAAAATATGCAAAAATACATTTCCTGGTTGCCTTTGATAATCCTGTATCAGTTCTGTTAAGTTTCTCAGAAATCATTTTTATGCATAAAATGCAAACATCAGTGACCATAGAAATGCTTTAAAAAAAAAGAACTCTGTTTAGTGTAGCAGAAGTAAATGATGCTTTGTCAATTTGTGAATGTGGAAGGTGCTATAATTTTGAGGTTACTATAATTGTTACGTCATTTTAGGGGCACATGTATCATGTCCATCTCATGTTATTGGCTCCTGTAGCCCACTGGTTACGTTTATTTTGTTAAACAGGATGAGAAGGCACTTGACAGTCAGTTGTCTCAACATTATGTAGCAGCAAAATACAACTGGAAAATGTCTACAGGGGCAGTTCAGACAGCCTTGGACCAGACCATAACTTGCAGTAGAATTTTGGGGTAATGGAATAAACTGACAGAAATACAAAAAGCCAAAGAAAGAATAACGAAAGGGGGGTGCTGCTTAATGAAATAATTGAGGATTGTGTTAATAATTTGGATACCCACACACACAAAAAAGCATGTTAACTTGTTAAAGGAAAAATAGATGATGGCTTTAAATATGTTTATTTCATTAACTGTCTAGGTGGGTAGGCCCAGTGAATCTGGTCAGCCATGACAATGACCAAAAGGCACAAACAGACAAATCACAATCCATACAGTATGTTTAACAGACATTGCTTTCTTACTTAACAGTAAATGAAGATTACAACTGCCGTTCATAAAACAAAAAGAACAAAGCAAAAAGAAATAAGGAGCGTTAAGAACATGCTGCACTCCCTGGAAACGTTACTCACCCTGGAGAGTATTGACATCTGTGCACTTTGAGACATGGTTTAAAGCCGCAGAATGCACCCCAACAGTACAAGGCTATAATGCCTTCCACAAATTTAACAGAGCTACTGGACAAGAAGGGGCAAAAGGTGGAGATGTATCCATCTACATAAAATATAAGCACATCTCAAGATGGGTCAAACAGTATGACATACTTAAGCTACTCCATGTCCAGCTAACATTTCGTAAAGTCTAATACCATTGGTAGCTGTAGGTCCCCATCTATGATCCAAGATAACTATACCGCAAACTTGAATGTACTACAATAACTCTTGAAATAAATATAAAGGCTGGACTCACTGCAAACTCCAGAACCTTTAAGAACTTTTCCAATGCTAACTACTTCCTATTAAGTGAAGGCATATCTATAAAGTCCAAGCCCCCCCCAAATTCAGAGAGCATGGTGGCCTATGCAGAAGAGTTTACAGAAACCCTGTACAGCCAAGTAAATAACTGCACAGAAACACTAGTTTCAGACTGAAATAAATTTAGGACAGACTCTAAAAACAAGCCCCTTTGGTGGACCAGTACAACAAAAGAAAGAAAATCTTGTCTAAAAATTGGAAGGGCTATACCCAAAAGATGAAAAAAAGCCTCCCTCATCAATTTCAGCAAGCAACTCAGGGGATTAATCAAGTCCATCAAAGCCAACTTCGAGGCAAAAATCACTTCCTAGGCTAAGGATCACCATAAGGTACTTTTCAGTTATGTGCATAACCTTATAGGGAACACCTAACAATATGCTGAACTAATAGTAGATAGAACTTCCTATACCAAACTGGGGTATATTGCAGATTTGCTGGATGATAAGTTTAACTTAAGTTTTACCCCCCACCTGATCACCCCCAGTTTCCCCCTAGGAAATACACTCTACCATTTCTCCCTAAATTGTCAGTAAAGAATAGGCCCGTACTACACTCTCCAGAGCTAAAAATACTTCATCAATGGGTCCTGATGATACCGCAAGATGCCTCCTAAATAGTTTGAAACATGACCTGTTAGGTGCACTGAAATCTCTATTCAGCTGCAGCCTCGAAACAGGCTTTATCCCTAGGGAATGAAGGACTTCAGCTGTCATCCCTCTACTCAAAGCTGGAGCATCAAACAGACCCATGGAACTACAGACCCATAAGTTTGGCTATCTTTATATGCAAGGCTATGGAAATGATTTTTGTGAACCTGATAAAGACATAAGAATTTTTCAAACACTGGATCCATCCCAGTTTGTTTTTTTGTCAAGGGCAGGCCATTGCCTACTAAGCTTGTGAAATTCTTTGAGAAGGTCATTAGAGCCATGGATGAGAATAAAACAATACATTCTGCCTACCTTGACGTGGTAAAGGCATTTGACACAATACCAGATTTGGGTATTATAGACAAACTGACAAATTTTGGCATTAATTAGTATGTCACCCGATGGATAGACAAATATCTGTCACATTGGACGCATGAAATTAGGGTGGGGGAATCCATCTCCACAAGAGGCTTGTTACTAGTGGTGTCCACAAGGCTCTGTACTGGGACCTCTCTTGTTTTTAATATACTTCTCTGAACTTAAGACAAATGTAGAGGGTCTTTGCCTGACCAAATTTGCTGATAACTGCAAGCTGTGTACAGTCACCTAATCCCCCAGAGATGTAAATATCTTCCAGGAAGGTCTGACACAGACAAATAACTGGTGACAGAACCATGGCCTAAGACGACTACCCCTGCAAATTACAAAATTGCTGACACTTTTCTAGGTACTTGCGTATTATCACAACCACATTCTACATGACTCAGTATGCAGTTCTGCATGGTAAGATGGTCAAACGGCATGACAGTCAGTACCAGCAGTATGGTATAATGGAGTGAGCTGGCTGTTTGCTTGGTGGATAGTAGTGGAAGTACCACAGTCAAATGTGTAAGGCCAACACCCTTTGGGATTCCCCCTTGTAACTTAGTGCAGGTGTGTGGCCGCTCAATGGTACCATGGATGTTTAGCGTTTCATGCTGTTGGTGGTTGAACAAGGAGTCCTTTTGCCTCAGCAGTGAGGCGGGCAGACGATATCTCATCACTTTGCTTGTATGGTCTCTACTGCTTAACAGTGAATTATTTTTCTACAATTTCAGTTATTCTGGCAGCTTTGAACTCGGAATACTGCAGCGGCGTGGCTGCTGAGCTTATTCATGTGCTCGCCACAGTAAGAGACCTGGCATTGCTGTCATGGCTTGGCAAACAGTTCACCGCTTCTTCTGTGGTGCAAGTGTTATGACAATCGTTGTGAATTTACATTCAAAACATTTGTTTAGCTTTGCAGCTTCAGCTTCATGACAATTATACTCTACTAGGTTAAGACTCAAGCCGCAGACAAAACACTGTTTTGTATGTATTTGAACAGGCATCATGGTAACATTTACAGCACAGAAGAAATGGACAACCGATGATTTATGTAATTTTCCATTACACCCCAGAAAGTAAATAGTGTTGTAAAGAGTACATCGTAAAAAAGGTGGATTTTGTTACCCAGAACAAAAGATATCTTGAAGTCCTTTCCAATGTGGTTGCAATATTATGTAAGTACCCTTTTCTAAGAGTAGACTGAATGGTGAGGGACATGGGAACTCAAGGGACAGTAACCTGAACTTTGCTAACCATGTGTCCATCTTTCTACATGGCACAGCATATAAGTAAGGGCATGGCATCCAGATCTAAATAGATCATTGTCCCACTATATTCAGCCCTCATTAGAACAATAATGGAATACAGAGCACCCTTCTGCATGTACCTTACCAGGCATTTGCAACAACTGGAGTGGCCAAAGAGGTTCCTCACCAAAAGAACACAGGGTGTAAATAATATGTCATGTGAGGCCTGCCTTAAAGCTCTGTCACTGTACTGAGTTTCCTACAGACTAGTGAGGGATGATCTTTTCATAACCTACAAGGCATTCTCTGATCCAGCCCTGTTGAATCTGCCACACATTCCCAAAACAAACAGCGCTATAAATACCTTATCAGAGGATCTAAACCTTGTATGTGACTTAAACAAAACATGTTGGAGGAATAGGTATGTATCTCAGAGATAACCCTTTCTCTGGGACAGAGTCCCCAGTCATGTGAAACAGAGCTCTTCTGTCAGCATATTCAAATGCAGTTTGGACTAATGGATGGGAAACTACAAATTCATCTCTGGCTTTGTCACCTGTGATACGTATGGACAAGGGTAGTTTTTAGATGCTCTAAGTCACAGGCATATACCAAAGCTATTTCTAGCTTATGGACAGTGAAAATTGGGAAGGCTGTTATCCTAATAACCTGCTATGATCCTGTAAGATAAAACTGCAATATAGAAAATGAAAGACACAGTAGAAATAAATCTGTAATCCATGTCTGAATAACTACAGCTGCATCCAGAAAGCTTGGTACATTCGACTGTGACATAATAAATAATTTCTGACATTTACAGAGAGCTAGTTAGGTAACTGGTGTCAGCTTGCTAACCACTTTCCTCTTGTCAACAACCAAGGTTTCAATCTTCTGAAAGTTAAAGCTTTCTGTTTTGGAGATCTAAAGGGTTAGCAGTGGCTGACTTTTCACGTTTGATGATGAGGAGAGTTAATATTGTTAGTGTAAACGTCTGAAGGTGAAGGATGTAGATACAATGTAACTCTAGTTCTCACACTTAACCAGTTATCCTACCTTAATAAAATGCAGTTGATGCTGAGAGGGATCACACACAGTAATGGAGTTACAGCTCCTGGTATGGAGGATCGTTTGTAATAATTTACTGTACTGAGAAGTGCAGAGTGTATTGACAAGGAGAGATTATTGTAGCAAAGTAGCCTAGAAATCGGAAGATTTTGCCAACAGCATTCTACACGTCTTTTGTAGGGTGACTGTATTGTAACTAAGACAGGGTTGCTTCACTACACTGTTTGCAAGTAATTCAGTATGAGGGCAGTTGAGTGTGCACACTCACTTATGAACTTATTAATAAAATAAAATGCTACTGAAATATACTTCTAGTCAGCCTCCAGTGATGTTTGGCCTACTCTCCAATCAGTTATAATACTGTCACATCTCACAGACTGAAAATGTGAAACCCGTTGCTGTAGTCCCTTCTGTTGGACACTACTTCACATTGGCATGTAGTGTTTGTTGACTTTACTTTGTATATTTGGAATATTTAATTTACTGCCTTTAACTTTAGTTGTTATTTACACCTGGGTGAAGCATGACAATGGTCAGTTTTGGATCAGTGTTCTTCCGAAGTTAACAAAATCATAAATAAATAAATATAATTTATGCCTTTAACTCAATTATGTTTCAAAATATAGTCTATATCTCATACAAATGTAATTTGCAGTTGTCTTGTTTTACAACCTGGGCTAGGTCTGATAATGGTCTGTTTACATTAGCACCCTTCCCCAGTCAAGAAATTCAATACGTGAAGTGACCCATTCAATAAATGAGGCCTGTGGCCAGCTAGACCATCGGGTATTTTAAACTAATCAGCCTGAGATTAAGTCAAGTTCTAAAGGTATCAGAGATGCAGAGCATACAAGTTTCCATAAATCTGTTAGGGGAGACAAAATATTGTTTCAAATTATTTATTTATTTATTTGCTTGCTTTTTAATTGTTAACTTATTTACCAGGAGGCACCTCAAAGCATTTTGCATTCTGTTTTGAATTTATTTATTTTCAGTCTGATTTCAATGAAAGTCATTAACATATACATTTAAGTGTGAGGTTAGTAGGTTCCAGGTCTGTTCATTAATAAACAGAAAGAATAAAATTGGCCCCTAATAAAGATCCCTGGAAGATTCCAGCTTTGAAGATTCTAACACTAGTTTGTGAAGTTCTCATCATGACCTGAAAGCTTCTGTGTTATGTAGTTCTGAAACCATCAGAAGGGGTTCATCCATAGACAAGTACTGCTTGCCTGAATAAAAGGGTATGAATGCCCTCAAATCAGTAAAAGTAGCACCAATGAGTCGGCCTTTTGTAGGAGTTGGTGAAAATGTGGTTCATAACCCAATAAACACTCGTCTCCAAGCTATTCAGTGTATTAAACCTTAAATGCAATTATTTATGTATATATGTATATAAATGCAATGTATATATATATATATATATATATATATATATATATATATATACACACACACACACACACATATATATATATATATATATATATATATATATATATATATATACATACATACACAGTTTATGCATCGCCGCTTAGCTAGGGTTAAACTACTCCTGGCACCATAAAGTCTGATCTTCACATTTTCCCTTAGAACTAGCCAGTTCTTTAGTTTTAGCACTCAAATCTGTTTCTTTAAGCTCAGCACTTGTTCAGAACTCATTGTAAGCACTAAATAAGCTAAAAATTACTACAGCATTCAACTTTCCTCACTTGTCTAGAGGAAAACAGTTTTTAGTACTTAATAAATAAGCACCTATCCAGGCATGTCTAAGGGTCAGCTGCCAGTGTTTTCTCCTGTCTACCTGATGAATCTGGGCATCTTGGGGCAATGCAGCAATTGCATCACGTACACAGACAACCCTCTCCTTCTACCACCAAACACTACAATCTGTGAGAGATGCACTTATATAGCCAAACTGGAAGCAGACCTCTCTCCACCCAAGACTAGGCTAAACAGTCAAGAGGAGAAGGTAAACACTTGCACTACACCTCACCACACTCATCACATAGTCCCTCAAAACCTACACCACCAAAACACACACACAGAAACATAAAATGCACACCTACATTTATGGAGGCTCTCAATAAAAATCTGCCCAAGCAACAGAGACCTCCAAACCAGAAACGCAAGCAACCTCCACCCCTCAACACAACCCAAATGACACATAGCACACAAACTCAGTGTGCCACTCAACCACAGCCCATAAGGCACAACATACCCAACACTCTAGTTATAGGTGACTCTATAGTCAGGCACACTGATGTTCCACTTACCAGGCTAAACAAGGAGAAAGTTGCTGTCAGCTGCCTGTCAGGTGCCAGGATCAGCCACATAATGCATGCGTTCAGGTCACTCCACAACAAGTACAAATATGACTCTGTCATTCTCCATGTTGGTGTGAATGACCTGAGACGTACCTCCCTGGACTACATGAAAAGAGACATGGAGGAGCTTTCTGATCTTGTAGCCCAGGCAGGTATAACCCTAGCTCCGAGTAGCATCCTGCCATCACCCAGAATGATACCACTGTACAAGGACAAAATGATTGACTTCAGCAATTGGCTAAGTTTCTGGTGTCATTCTAAGGGGATCCAGTATCTATCTGTCTGGGTTGACATGATCGACAGATCACAATGCTTTGCCAGAGATGACCTGCACCTGTCACCCTTGGGATTGCGGATACTGGCTAAGACTCTTGCCACTCCTATAGTGCCTTTTTTAGGCATGGTTCAAATGACAAATTCACCACCGTAACAGGTACAAGCAAGCAAAATTTGAGGGTAATGCTACTCAGTACTAGAAGTCTAAACCTCAAAATGCACTCACTCGAGGCACTCCTTAAAATGGAGAACATCGACATCTGTGCAGTGACAGAGACCTGGTTCAAGGCTCCAGAGAGCACCCCTGCATTACCCATACCACACCTTTCAGCCACCTAACCTGGATTGAAATATTAAGGTGGAGGGGCGTCCATATTCATTAAGGATATCCACACCTCCAGGCTAGTTGCTCATCATAATGCATTCGAGATTATCCAAGTGCAACTAACTCTGGGCAAGGCCGCAATCCAAATTTTAGCTTGCTGCAGATCCCCCACCATGCCCCAGGATTCCCACTCCTCATTTCTTGATACACTTGCAAATATTAGGGTAAAACCCAACACCCTAATAATGGGCGATTTCAACTACCACACCATTAACTGGGGAAACTACTCATGTACCAACTCTTTTGCTCAACGTTTTCTGGAATTCCTAAATTCCAACACCTTGGATCAACTTATCCACACCCCCACCGGAGGCAGCAATATCCTAGACCGGCTCGTTACCACCATGGGCAACTGGTGTTCCACACCAGAGGTCAATTCCTTGTTGGTCAGATACGACCACAAGCTAATCACCCTAGACGTCTACATCCCGCCCCTACCCCCCATTAGGGAAACCACCATAAAAAATTTCTCCAAAGCCATCTTCACACTTCTTAAGACAGACGTGGGAAATTTGATGACATCCATGTAGTTGGACAGTAGAAGTACGGCTGCTGAATCCTACACAAATGCACTTTATAAGCACTTATACGAGTGCATGGATCATGCTATCCCTAACAGAACCAAGATGGTATCCTCCAAAAAAATGAAGCCAATCTGGTGGTCCCCTGCCATAAACAAACTCTACAACAGAAGAAAGAAACTGTTGGAAAAAAGAGTAAAATCCCATGATTGGAGGAACTCCCTGGTAAGTCTCAGTAAGAAGCTGAGATCCCTCATAAAATGCTCCAAAGCTTGCTACGAAAACAAAACCACCACTGATTCTAAGGACAACCACTAAGCATTTTATAGCTATGTCAAGAATCCCAACGGCAACACTCAGATCTGCTCTGAGTTGCAGAACAATGGCACTAAATATACAGAACTAACAGATATTTCCAACATCCTAGAAGATAGGTTCAGTGCTAACTTTACCTCCCTCTCACCCCCTAAAGGGCCCATCTCTATACCGGAAGAATGCAAAGTTCCTGTAATCACGGCTGCACAGGTAAAAAAACACACTCTCCAAAGCCAAGAACATGGCATCCATGGGACCTGACAACATCCCAGGCTGCATTCTACAGGAACTACAGAACAAACTGGCACCCCAATTAAGTACCATGTTCAATCATAGCCTCATGTCAGGCTTTGTGCCCACTGAATGGCACACATCAATGGTTATCCCACTCCACAAAAGGGGAGTCACCACAGACCCCGGGCACTAACGCCCCATTAGCCTGATGAGCCTGGTCTGCAAGGCCATGGAACATATCATCATGGAACTTATAAACAAAGCATTGGTAATCTCCAAACTCTGGACCCCATCCAGTTTGGATTTGTAAAAGGCAGATCATGTCTCCTATATCTGATAGACTTCTTTGAAGCAGTCACCAAAGCCATAGACGAGGGTAAGGTGGTTCACAAAGCCTTTCTACATCTCGCCAAGGCTTTTGGCACCATCCCCCACTCTGGAATTATAAACTCACTAAACTAGGTATAAATCCCTATGTCACAAGATGGGTTGCCAACTGGCTCACTGACAGAACCCACACCGTGAAAGTAGCAGACTCCAAATCCGACTTTAGACCAGTGACAAGTGAAGTACCACAGGGTTCAGTCTTGGGTCCTCTCCTGTTTGGTATCTACTTCTCTGAAGTACAGGCTAACACAGAAGGTCTTTGGCTAACGAAGTTCGTAGATGACTGCAAACTAGGAGCCATAATCGAAACTCCTAACAATGTGGACATCCTACAAAAGGACCTTACTGAGACAGATGCCTGGTGTCAAAGCCATGGTCTAAAGCTCAATGACAAAAAGTGCTTTGTCCTCCCCTTTGGTAAAAACTCTGTACCCATGAACTACCACATAGGCGGTAGTCTACTTTATATCGAAAGTGTGATGAGACCTTGGGACACAGGTGGACAGCAGTCTCTCCTTTGATAATCACATCGCCACATTAGTCAGGAAATCCTTCTATGTGGCACACCTCATCACAATAGGTTTCTCATCCAGGAAAAAAGAGGTCATTCTTCCCCTCTACTTGGCACTCATTAGAGCCATTATTGAGTACAACACCCCTTTTGGTATGTACCTCACAAGACATCTACAACAATTGGAACGGCCACAGAAATACCTCACAAAGAGGATTTCAGGCCTCAAACAGATGCCCTATGCAGACTGTCTCAAAAAACTCCAGCTTTACTCTGTCGCATATCGCCTACTCAGAGGTGATCCCCCTGCCTAACATACAAAGCTATGTCAAACCCAGAGCTGTTGGACATGCTCCACTTAAAGAAATCCCAATCCCTCTGAGCTACATGCTCTAGGGACCTATACCATGTCACCACAATAAACAGAACATGCTGGAGAGGTAGATTCCTGTCCCAGAGACTTCCCATACTCTGGAACAAACTACCTATCTATATCAAACAAAGCTCTTCATTAGCACTCTTCAAGAAAAATCTTGATGATTGAATGGGAAATAGGAAATTCACCCCGGAGATCACTTCTGTGGCTCAGCTCAACAGGGGCACAGGAAAATAATTTTCTTGGGTGGCGAAAGCCAGGGTTCCATTTTGGCTCAGCTTATATAGGCCCTAGTGCCAATAGCCTAGTACCTACCTATGAACCTATTTACTTAGGTCAATAAAATATATAAATGTTAACATGGTCCATAACTTACGCATACATACATGAGTGTCACAAAGATTTTGGTGATTCAACTACTACCTACAGTAGGTCCATAGTCATGGAGAAGCTGGACAGACCACCGAGTAATGGGATCGAATCACATATTTACAATGGGTGGAATAATTTGTGTGGTAAGTGACCAGTTAAATATGTCAGCAAATGCTCTGAGAGAATAAGGGTTGCTGACCATAGAAAAGATGAGTGAAAAAGAGCCTGTGTTAAGTTGCCATCTGCGGGTAGCTTCTCCAGTAACATAAGTTCCTCCTCCCTTCCAACTTCTGTGAAGCAAAAAGCAGGTTGTTGTGCTAGTAATGGACATTTGAATTGAGTAAGTGTGCTGGATCCCACTTTGGGGGCAGGAAAATAATTGTGTATCAGGAGTTGCACTGAAGTCCCTAATGACAATGGCAAGATTATAATGGAAACCACTGCTGCCCCAGGCTGATACTGATTTGGACTTGTCAGTGGCTTTGCCTTCTACAGTCATCTCAGATGGCTAGTTTCCTTCCAAGTTTTCTATTGGACACCTGTGTGGGGACATTCTCCCTAACCCAGGGCCCACCCCCACTAATCTGTCCATGCTATCCTATCACCAAGAATTCCTGTAACTCTTTACACACGGTTATGCTAAACTTCCAAAGCATTCAAAATAAAATGTTAGACTTTAATGCCTGGATTGCTCTCGATCAACCAGACATCATTGCTGCTACCGAGACCTTGTTAAAACCTTATATAAAAGACTCTGAATTCCTCCCTCCAGGCTTTGAATCATTAAGATCTGATAGGCCCCACAAAAAAGGACGTGGTATTGCACTTATTTTTCCTAACACCTTCAATATAGTCCCTTACTCAAACACCATTCCACAGATTTCTAACGCTGAAATTCGTATATCTTTCCTACAAATAAATTTAAAAAATAATGTTTCATAGTTCTATATATACCTCCTGGCAATAATGTACCTGTTCTGGAAGATATCCTTGCTTGGATCTTTAATTCTATTAAAAATGAAACCATCGTCCTGGGGGATGTTAATATAAACTGGCTACACTTTTGCTCCAAATTCCCATCTTCAAATATTAGCCTATTTAAATTCACTCAACTTATCACCACTGCAACCAGATTCAATTGAACTACTAAGGATGGTTTCATCTTAGACTGACTAACTTCAATCCATAAACATTCATTAATACTCTAAATAAGATGAACTGGAGCATCCTAAAAATTCTACCTCTTGATGATGCAGTAGACTACTTTAACACAATATTCCTAGAAACACTAAATAGCCTTGCACCCTCTCGTACAAAGAAGATCAAAGCCAAACATGTCACATGGTCTACTAAACCAACTAGAGGACTAAAGCTAGCTACGGAAAAAACTTGGAAACAATGGTTATTAAGTAAAAAAAACCCAAGACTTGTTGAAATTCAAATAACTTTGCAACCAGGAAAAAAGACAAGTCACCAAGGACAAAAAAAGAGTATTATCTAAAACTTCAAATCAGCTGTAAGCAGAACCCAAAAACATTCCGGACATCCATAACATCGCTCTTAAATCTGGGCACAAAATGCAATCCATCTCCATATACTGACACACCACCACAAGAAATAACCAGTCTCTCTAACTCTCACTTCATCAATACTATAGCAAACATCATTGCTAATTTTTCCCAACCACACTACAGTATAAGGGATACTGGGTCATGAAGACCAGCCTCTCACACATGCTCCGCTTCTTCTACACCCTTCTGTCATTCCTCTGAGGTCACAACCCACCCTACACCCATATTCATGCTTAATCCCATTCCATCTTTTACAATAAAAAGACTACTCCTCAAACTCAAACCTAGCTCTAATGCAGATAATAACCTACTCACAGAATATCTAAAATTAGCAACCAAAGGCATTCCCTACCCTATCAGTATACTCCTCAGTAGTTTGATCCTAGAATCCTATGTCCCAAAGATTTGGAAAAAAACATTTATTCTCCCCCTTCACAAAGGTGGCAATACTTCTGATTTCATTTACTACAGGCCGATAGCCATTCTGTCTTCTACCTTCACGATCCTTGATAAATGTATACATATTCAACTTCTGAACTTTCTCCTTAATAACCATATCCTATCATACACATAACATGGATTTGGACCAAGTCATAGTATTGCGACTGCCTTGATATCCTTTTTTGGACATAGTTAATAATGCCCAGGACTCGGGTAGAATCATCTCCTCCCTATTTCTTGACCTATCAAAAGCTTCCGATACAGTCTGTCAACATCTACTTCTAACCCAACTCTCTAAAATTGGTCTCTCTTCCTCCTCTCCTAGCTGGTTTTCAAGTTACTTATCAGTTAGACAACAGGCTGTTAAATAGCAAAACTCCCTCTCTCCATATCATCACACCTCTACCTGGGTTCCCTAAGGTTCTATATTAGGACTCATCCTATTCAGTATCTTCATTAATAGTCTCCATCTTCATTTAGTCAGGGATCTCTTATACAGTGTACAGATGACTCTGCTATTATAGGTTTTGCTGATTCCACATCTGATCTCCAGCGAGTCACTCAGTTGGCCTTTACCTCCATAGAGACCTGGTTATACAATAATCATCTGTCTCGTAATCCAAACAAAGCCAAGCTTATTCTATTTAGTTCCAAGAACAAGAAAAAACTCCCGTGACCAAAGCTCAGTTTACAATACTTTCTCAAAGCAACACCACAACTGAAGTTGTTGCTGACACTAAACTACTTAGAGTAATAATGGATGCACATCTAAAATGTAACCTGCACATACAGCATAATGTTAGTAAAACACATCAAAAGCTAGGCATTCCTTACAGACACAAACACTTCCTTAGCTTTTCTACTAAACAAACCATGGCTACCACTTACCTACTTCCTTCTCTCGTCTATGGGAGCCCTTTAGTTACTAACCTTCAATCCTCCCTAAAAACAAAGCTTGAGTTATGTTATAACAAAATTGCCAAGTTTGCCACAAATACCAAATATTTACCCATCATTGTACGGTTCTACCACACCTCACAACTGTACTGAATTCTTCTGTGTTTATCGGTTTGAGGCAAAATAATGGGGTGCCACCTGTTCCTGAATGGCTCCCTTCAATTCCCGATTTTTTTAATTATTTTTTTTACAGGTTTAAATGATTGATGTCACCACACACAGGCTTTTGAAGCAGACGACTGCCTGTTGGACTTGGTTGGAGACTCGCTCAGGGTTTGTGTAACTCGGATTGTTTGTGTAATGTATTTATTGCAGCAGCAGGGAGCGTACTCCAGTCTGTAGTTGTACTGTGTTAAAAATAAATTTTATTTAACTTCTGCAGAACTTAAGGAAGAGTCCGCCCAGTACCCCCCTGCCCTGTGTTTGCACTTGCTAGGAGGAATCCATTCCATTTTTAGGATTAGAAAATATACTTTCATTCCAGGTAAGTAAAAAAAAAAAAAAAAAAAAATATGCATATTACAAACGATTCTACTGCACTATGTGAAGTGTGTGATCAGTAGCTAGCTGCTGCTAATATGAAAGAGCACACTTATTTTGCTGAGTCCTAGTTTTCCAACATTTAAAATGTTACGTTTAAGCTCAGAGACTTGTAATACCATGCCGGTGTTGAATTGCATGGGCAGTAATATTGCTGACGGCTGTTAATTACATTGTAACTGAATGGTGTATTTTCGAGGTTGGGCTATTCAGAGGAAAAAGGAAAATGTTTTTTTTCTTCCATCTTAAGTTTAATACTTTTTTATTTTTATTTATTTAACATTTGTGTGTGTTTCCTCCAGTTGCTCAAATTGGATTTTATTTGTAGTTACATAGCAGCAGCAGTGAGCAGATTGCACTGTGTTGAAACTTTATGTTCTGTAAAACTTAAGCAAGAGTCTGTGTGATCAGTAGCTAGCTGGGAAAAATAAAGGCCACACTATAGTTAGCTGAGTCTTAGTTTATCAACATTTAATGTTATGCGTCTATAAGCTCAGCCTGAGAGTAATGCTGTCACCATGCCTGTGTGTTGAATTGCATTGGTGGTAATATTGCTGCCAATTACACATTGAACGGCGTGTTTTTTGGGGTTGGGGCAGGCTACTCAGAGAAAACACAATGTTTTTTTTTTCTTTTTTAATTTTAATGCTTTACTGTTTTATTTATTGTTTTAATTATTTAACATTTCTGTGGGCTTCCTCCAGGTGCTCTGGTTTCCTCCCACATTACAAAGACATGCGTCTGGACTCTGGAGCATTTCTCCCCACTGAAAATTGGTTGGTTCCAAGTTTAACTTTTCCCAATTAACAGATGTTAAATAAAAATAAATAAATACATCTTGGTAGAATTCCAAATGGATGTCTGAAAAAGTGGTCTTTTGTCACACTCAACAGTCATTTTTGCACTGGTCTTTACGGTTCCTGTTTGACGTACTTGGAAAATTCTTTCAAATTATAATCATAGTTTTTCTACCAAGGAATTGTTATATTAAAAATTCAAAACTGATAGTCTTTGTAGCACTCTCCTAACAATAGTAACAGCAAGTGCTGGCTCAACATTAACCAGTACAGTGGAGAGAAAATATTTATAGGAGATGCCAAGGTTTACCTATGCCAGTGGCTCAACACATAGCCCACCTGCCTTTCAGAGTGGAAGCTCAGTTGACTGTTGGCTTCATTCCTACCTGAGAATGTTAGATTTATTTTTTCATAAATCCATAATGGAATTGCACTGCTCTGTGTGTGTGTGTGGGGGGGGGGGGCTTCTGCACTTCTGAGACATTAAATCAAGGCCCCATCTGCCCCAGTAAGTGGCAGCCCTGGAGAATGTAAAAGATCCCATTGTACTTATCAAAAAAGGGTACTTCAATTTCCTTGATGTCCTGCCCAAATTTCCCTTAGTCAGTATTAATACCAACTGTGATCTTCCCTGAAAATTCAGGAGAAAGCAATAACACTGAAGTGTAGCATGTGACAAGTGATGACATAAGAGAACTTGGAGAAAATGAAGTAAAATGTCAAAAAGAGTGTCAGATTTGTACATGAGCAGAACATTGTATTTAAGAACAGAATGATTGAACATATTAACTTCCTCTCACACAGTTTATGGAGGCATTGATTGACCATCAAACTTACACATTCCTGCCCAGTTATTCCAGTGTCCAAAAACTGCTTAGACTCGCATCATCTGAGTCATAGGGCTTTATGCCTCACTGCAACTGAGCTAGGCTGTTTCTATTCATTACACAGATTGTCTGTTACATAGGATTTTATACAGTTCATGAAATGTTTCAGGAATGGCTTACTACTTGAGGAGTTTATATTCTACTGCTGAAGTAATTGTTTAACATTCTGTGGCTTTGCTACTTACCGTGGAGAGGGTTATAATCATATGTAAGTTACTTATGCTTTTTAGTTAGTTTACCATTAGTATTGTTTGTCTTAGGCCCAGTTTGCCAGAAATGTTACTTTATGACAAATTTTCCTCGTTTAATTTAATTTATTTTGTTATTTTTATTTTAAGTGTAGGTACCAGACAGCAAAACATATTGTTCTTGTTGTGTAGCAGGCTCCATGGTGTATTTTGCAAAATACGTAAGAAAGTTATACTTGATGGAAGGAAACCCAAGTACGCATTATAATAACTCTGACAGGATGCTGAAGCAGTTGTCTGACAGTTACTAACTTCTGCTTATTAAGCTGTAGTCTTTGAATGTAGTGCCATTTGCCTCAGGAAAAGAACAAACATAATGTTTTCATTGGGCTAGATAAAGTAATTGATACCCACATGATCAATACACTAAGCTTTGCTCTCCAACTGAAAAAAAGATGTTCACACTGTCAACTCTGACATTGCTTTATCTCACGTTATGATACAAAAACACTGTGAAGGGGCAATATTTTGGTTGTCTTTTCTTCAGTTTGCATTTAAAAGTTGGTATCCCACAATTCTATTGGAGTGGGTGGGGTTACATAATTATGTATGCAAATATTATGTTAATTAGTATACCGATTTGTACCTATTTTTCATGGGCCTTTTTCCAGATTTTTGATGTTTCCAGGTTGAGAGAGGTGAGGTCTACACTCCCTGAATTGGCTAGAATGTTCACACAACTGCACACAAAATAATTTATAAACCTTTAGACTGCCCTGCTCTTAGTTAATTATTTAGTTACTACGACCCCAAGAGGCTACTCAGATCTGAGAGTCAACATCTTTTGCAGGTTTGCAAGCCAAATTTACCTGCTGGCCAGCTTCTTTATTCATGTTATATAGCCAAAACCTGGAATACCTTACCATTAGCTATTAGAACTAATCAGAATCATGCATCATTTAAAATCTTTCTACGAGGATACCTATCTTCTATCTGGAATTGCACTTGCAGCAAGTCTCCACCCTTCAAAACCTGATGCCTTTGCTTCTGGATTATATCAGTACTTCAGTGACCTATACCTACTAAGTGTCTGGAGGTAGCCTAGCCACATTTCCCGCAGAAAGTTTTATGTAATGCTTGCCTTTTTTCAGTTATTTTTCTTATCTTACTCTGAAACCTAAGTTGTATTTTAGTTGCACCTAATTGTAAATTTCTTTTTTAACTTTACTTAAGTGTTTACTACATGCATATGTGTGTGTATGCTGTACTGATTGTTATCATATTTGTTTTGTATGTTCAGGTTTTTGTGAAGCTGTGGTATGCTTATGTTTTTGTGGAGTTTTTCTCCCTGGGCCTCCAATGAAAATAGGCTCTTAATGACCCAGTGGACTATCCCGGTAAAAAAAAATGCCAATAGCTAAATAAATAAATAAATCTGCTTTTTTCCATGATACCTTTTTTGTTTTGCTGGCTCTGATGACAAGCTTAGGGTCACTTTTGAGAGTTAGAGTTATTGACACCCTGAGCGTCTTTGTACCATCATGAATTCTTCCTTAATTAGGGCCCTGACCTCATTGGAGACCCAAGGGCACTTATTTTCCTTGAGTTTCCTCAGTTGTATACTGGATCTATTCCAAAAAATAACAACTCATGGTTCGGATATTTTTCCACATGGCAATATAAAGAATTTGTGTTTCTCTTGTGTTTAATGTCATAAATGTGTTCATAAATCCTCTCTTTAAAAAGGCGGACAGTCTTTTCAGCATAGAAACTAGGGCACTGTTTGCACAAAGCTAGATACACAATACCTACTGATTTGCATGTACAATTAAACTTTGTTTTAATTAAAATATTATTCAGTAGTACTTCTGTATTCTCCAGAATAAATGGGCACTGTGAACAAGTGCCACATTTAAAAGTACCACATCCTCTTTCACTAACATTAACAAATGCTGTTTCCTTGATTTCTAATAAGTTCTTGATGCATCTAATTTTTCCTTAATTAGGGCCCTGATCTCAGTGGAGACCCAGGGGCACTTATTTTCCTTGAGTTTCCTCAGTTGAAATAGAGGAGTTTATCCTCAGTTTGGCTAAGTAATTAAGAAACAGTCCAATGCAGCAGTGGAATCAATTTCTGTGTGCAGTGCGTCTCATTGTTTTGATAATCGGTGTGAAACAGCAACGCAATTTTTTTTTCTTTCTTTCTAGGACAGGTTGGTACTCAGAGTAGATAGGCATAGGTTTAAAAGTGTATATTGACAGCTGGGCAGAGAACGGACAGTGGACACTCAAGGAATTTGAGTGACCTTGTGAGAGTGAGCATACAGAAAGGATATTAATAAAGAGAGCATGAGGGGGAAGTTAGTGCCTCAGGAGGGACTGAGTCTAAGAGCTCATTGTTTATCTGCATGAAGCTATTACTAGAAATGATTCCAATCAGAAAAAAAAATATTTTTATTTTAGGATAAAGTCTCCTACCATTGTACATCTGTTTATTTTAGTGTAAACAAATTACTCAAGGAGGACCTTTAGTTTCTTAAATGGTGATGTGGGAGATGTAATCTACACTAACAGTTTGCCCCACAAAAATTAATTTGGGAGTCTCATTACTAGGGGTCATTTTTTACTAATGTGTGTGACCATGGCATTTATTTTATTGACCATAAGCAATACAAAACATTATACTACACCACACCCAGTCCTCTTGCCTGCCATATTATCAGAAAATCTTTGAAAGTTAAGTAGCAGAAGGTTCAATTGCAGTTGTTTCATCTTTAAGCCATTTTTCAGTAATGGCTGATGCATCTGGCTTTTTTGTATAGCTATGTTTCAAGCAAGACCCATTTATTATCTATACTGTTCACATTTAGCAGGTCCATTTTGAAGCCTTGCAAATGCTATGCTGGTTGTTCTTTTGTGGTGGTTTTGACATAGCTTGAGGGGAATCTAATGATCTGAACCTTCACCAGCTCTTAGAAGCTTGAAGATTGTAATGTAACAAAGGCACCAGCTGTTTTTACTATACTGTGTGTGTGTGGGGGGGGGGGGGTCAGGAGAGTAACATGTACAGCATCATATTAAGTACCCTTCTGAACTTCCTGGGTAAGTTCTTTTAAGACTAATTCCCAGGAATGTCCTAGCTTTACTTACCTCATTTGCCGCCACCATCATATAAAACAGTGCCAGTCAAGACTAAATCGGGAAGTTAATAGTAATAATGACAAAACCATTAATAATTTGAGAATCGAATCTGTTCTAATTCTATGGGTCCTGATAAATCCCTGAATTTCAGCTTTACTATCATATTAACACAGCCACCTGATGGAGTTTTGAAAAAGATGTTAAGGAATTCGCCTCAAGAGCAGACTAAATTCCTCTCCATTTCAAAACGCACATAAATGTGGTTATGTTTGGAAACCCCATCATAACCTGGCGTTATGCTAAAGTTAAAAGGAAAGTTAAATGATCTGAGGAATCCCTGTGGTCATCAAGCAATACAGTGGTGAGTGATAAATGTTGCTGCTTTAGTGTATTTGATTTATATTTGGCTCTGAGTTATATTACATTACTGTCAGAATGTACAAGTCCTCATGCATTGTTGTCAGAATTTATAAGTCCTTGTGCATTAATGTCAGAGTGTGCATGTTTTCCTTTTGTCTGTGTGAGGCCAGTATTCATAGCTGTTGCATGAACGTGTTACAGGTGTCTGTGATGTCGGGGAATGAGAGTGGCTAGGTGATGATTCATAGAAACCATTTACATTAACGTGCAATGCCCATGAATTAGTCTAAGCAAATTAATTATAATGAGATATAAATGGGAAGTTGTGTAGAGCAATGTATGCTACTTGCAATTCAGTCACATGTTTGCACCAGCTACACATTTTTTTATTAAAAAACATAGCTGTGTCTGTTATATCTACTTTGCAATCCACAAACATGACATATTGTGAAAAAAAAATGTGACAAAGCCCAGTTGAAGAAAGCAGTTCAACACATCCATCCTTTCATTAGCCATTGCACAGATTTAATACCTGCAGTGGCTACATATCTCCCAACAAAACATCCAGGACACTTCAGTACTTTTACGATGTATGCATAATTACTAAAATACACAAAAATACATTCTCTCCATGATCACTAATAGCTTCTATTGTTGCTGCAATGATTTCCCATTTACAAATGACAGCTTTCAGTACTGTAGTAATATACCCTTTGTATGAATAAAACATTTTTTTTTTTTAAAACAAAATAAAACATTTTTTGAAGTGAGCTTAATAATCTTACCTCAGTGGGTAAGTATCTTGCAGTAAAGCCAACAAAGCAGCCTTGCTACTTAAGTACTTCTACCGTGTATGTACAATCACTAAATGACACCAAAATAAATTATTTTCTCACTGATCACTAATTATTTCCACTGCTGTTTTAATGATTTTCCATTTACAAATGACAGCTTTACAGTATTCACTAAAGCCATTGCATTATGCCCATTGCATGGATAAAACAAGCATTTCTTGAAGTGAACTCAATAATCTTTCCTTGCTTTAAGTCCATGGTTTCCTAAATAATTTTCTGCATAACTCTAGATATTACAAGTTAATGTGTTGTTTTTAATGTAAATTCAGGATTCTTTGTGTTTTGTATGCAAATTAGGCCCTTTTCTGTTTATCTGTATAAATCGTAGTGATATGACAATGTCTAAGGCACGTTAGGTTTCCGCTTAATGCATATCCTTTACATACTTTACACATATACTGTATGGAAACATGTTTATCAAAACGCCTTCTCATTTCTGTAGTCAGCTTGAATGACCACCACTGACCTTTTTTTACATAACAACGTAGCGCTGCTGTTCACATATTACCACTACGAGTGGCGAAACTGGGGACTATGAATACCACCCTAAGTATTTGCTGCGAACTCTGATTTTCTCCACTTGACTGTTGTACACATGGGGGAAAAACACTGTAGTACAGACTGAAAAAAAAATGAAAACCAAGTGAATCATTTATAGGTTCATGGATGAACAAAGCTAACTGCCCTGAAGTAGGGATGTAGCAAGAAAATTCAATATTGTACTCACAGGCTGTTAGTGCTAGCCAGGGTGGCCACGGTGGTGCAGCGGTTAGCATTGCCGCCTCACAGCAAGAGGTTCTCTGGTTCGATTCTTGGCTGGGGTGCCTTCTGTGTGGAGTCTGCATGTCCTCCCTGTGGTCACGTGGGTTTCCTCCGGGTGCTCCGGTTTCCTCCCACATCCCAAAGACATGCAGTAGGTGGATTGGACACTCTAAATTGACCCTAGGTGTGAGTGTGTGCATGTGTGTGCCTTCTGTGGAAGGTTGGGCGCCGGGCTGGCAACTTGACACTGTAAAACTCCACTGCCAATCATGAGCGGACAGGTGATCCGCTGTGGTGACCCATAACTGGGAAAAGCCGAAAGAAGAAGAAGAAGCTGTTAGTGCTAGCCCCACTCGGACACTCATCACTTAAAAATGGACGCATCTGTTAAAATGCTTTCCCCCCTGTACTTAATAAACATAAGTAACATTTTCAACTGTTCTCCCTAAAAGAATTAAAATATTGTTTTGAGATTAGCAATACTGCATCTGTTGCTAAAGGCAGTCATTAAGACAGTTGTAGACATACTATGACCTGAAAAAAGCCATGTTGATATGATGCTCAGAATAATAATGTAGTCAGTATGTCTGGCTACATCCTTGCCCTGAAGGGCTCTTTTAAGCCTAGTCAGTAACCTGAGGTCAGTATCAAACTCTGTATTTTGTATCTATGAGGTGAAGATCTTAAACATTATGCTGAACCCACCCACCATAAGAATTCTTTCAGCAAATTATATTTAATCTTTTAAAAGACTAAGACCTCAAAAAAACATAGCTGGGATAAAACTTAAAAAAAAATTAAACTGAATCACATTGCTATTGTCAGTCAAATATTAGAAGTGTTTTTTCTAAAGAGATTCTGAACATGTTTGCAAGTGCAGACCTTTAAAGAAAAATGCTATTTAATGTTTTAATACAATTTGTACAAGTATGTCTGAGGTCCAGATACATAGGTTCATAGTTTCAAAGATTAGTACTAGGCTAACTGCCCTTGGAGGCCATTATAAGCCTAGCCAATGACATCCATGTGAGAATCAAACCCTACACATTGTGTCTGTAAGATAAATACCTTAAACATTATGCCAACCTCCATATGTGCACATGGATTCACTTTATATCCTCAAAATACTAAACTACCGAATTTTTGTATCTCGAGACTATAAAGCCGAAAACCCCAAAAAACCAACACCCACAACCACGAAATTCAAAATCGCAATCATTTACATACACACACCACCACACAAACAAGCACACATACACCTACCTAATGACACTACAACAGACAAAACAACACACAGACACAACATACCTATGCTACCTATAAGCAGGGAGGCAAGCCCCCCTGCACCCCTCATGTGGGGGGCTGTGCCACCCACACCCCCGCTACTTATATATACTAACTCCGAGGTCGCACTAAACACACAAACACGTAACACTCACCACTACACACACTCACACACACTAAAATCCCTACCCAATACACTTATAGGAACACCACTTACCTGAATCCACAGCTAAATCCACAAACCGCATTGCATGTCACAAACGCGACAACACAACGGCAGATTCAAGATTTCCGCATTCGATATTATGCAGTTTCGCGTAACTGCACTTTTGACTTTATGGTCTCGAAATACTAAAATTCAATATTTTAGTATTTCGAGATTATAAAGTGAAACCGTGCACCTTGGATGTTAAATTACTGCACAAGAGCGTTGTATATCATGCTAGCATTTTGGCTTTGAAATATATATATATATATATATTTTAAGAGTTTATGTTCCAATTGTCATTGTCTTTCATGCAATAAACACAATTTACTGAATAAACATGTTAGTGCTGGGCATGCATTGGTTTGTAGACTGGAGTTTTCCTCCCACATCTCTAAATCGTGAGGCTAGGTGAATTTGTAATTCCTATGTTTCTGCAAGTGTGTAGTATGCAGTTATGCATATGTATGTGTGTATGAGTGGACATTGTGCCCTGTGATGTACTGATGTGTGTGTGTATGAGTGGACATTGTGCCCTGTGATGTACTGATGTGTGTGTGTATAAGTGGACATTGTGTCCTGTGATGTACTGATGTGTGTGTGTATAAGTGGACATTGTGTCCTGTGATATACTGATATCTCTGAGAAATATTTTCTGTTTTGTCTCCTGCTTGCTGAGGTAATATTTAGCTCTCTGTTACTCTAATCTAGTTAAAATGAGTACTGAAAGTAGATGTTGGATAGATATTTCCTATATGCAACATTTTTAAATAATTGTAAAGGTGTGTGTAATACTAGGGCAGGCCATTTTTAAAGTCCATACATTTTCAGTAATGATTGAATCTTGTCATTACATTATAATGTTATAACATTGATACTAATGAAAATATTCTGTAGTGGATATCCCAATAAATTACCATGAAACACCATCCCCCACTCTGGAATCATAGATAAACTTACTAAGCTGGGCATAAATCCCTACGTCACTTGATGGGTTGCCAACTGGCTTACTGACAGAACCCAGACTGTAAAAGTAGCTGACTTCAAATCCAGCTCCCAGACAAGTGACAAGTGGACTACCTCAGGGTTCAGTCCTAGGACTGCTCTTGTTTGGCATCTACTTCTCTGAAGTACAGGCCAACACTAAGGGACTCTGGCTAACAAAGTGCGCAGATGACTGGAAACTGGGAGCCATTACTGAATCCCCAAATGATGTGGATATTCTACAAAAGGGCCTTACAGAAACAGATGCTTGGTGCCAGAGCCATGGGCTCAAGCGTAATGCCAAGAAATGTATAGTTATCCCCTTTGGGAAAAACCATGAATTACCACATAGGTGGCAGTACACTAAACACCGAAAGTGTGATGAGAAACTTAGGGACAAAGGTGGACAGTGGTCTCACCTTTGATAACCACATCGCCACAACAGTCAGGAAATCCTTCTGTGTGGCACACCTCACCACTAAGGGTTTTTCATCCAGAAAAAAGGAGGTCATTGTCCCACTGTACTCATTCCTCAATAGACGCATTATACGTACTTTACAAGACATCTGCAACAGCTGGAAAGGCTGCAGAAATATGTCACTAGAAGAATCACAGGCCTAAAGCAGATGCCTTATGCTGACCATCTAAAAAAACTCCAGCTATACTCTGTGGCATATCATTTACTCAGAGGTGATCTCTGCTTAACATATAAGGCCATGTCAAACCCTGAGCTGTTGGACATGCTCCACTTAAAGAAATCCCAATCCCTTAGAGCAACACGCTGCAGGGATCTAAACCTTGTCATCACAATGAAGAAAACATGCTGGAGGGATAGGTTCCTGACCCAGAGACTCCCCATACTCTGGAACAGACTGCCCATACGTGTCAAGCAGAGTGCCTCCTTGACCCGCTTCAAAAAGAACCTTGACGATCGGACGGGAGATAGGAAATTCACCCTGGGGATCACGTCAGTCACCCTGCTAGACAGGGGTCCAGGGAAGTAAATATTGTGGGAAGAAATATCCAGGGAATTGTTATGGCTAGGCTTGCATAGGCCATAGGGTCGATAGCCTAGTACCAACCTATGATCTGTAATACTTACAGACTTAAACACAGACTGGCAACTCATAAATTACACCCCCCCCCCCACTGAATTCATAAACTTATACAACTTCAAATAATTAATAACCATACCCACACCCACAAGAATCAGTGAAACTTCAGGGAAACACTCAGCATTAGATTGGACCTTTACAAACAGACCAGACAAACTGACAAAAATAGGCTGCCTCTCAGGTAGCATAGGTTCATAATAGGTACTAGGATATCAGCCTAAGGGCCTATGTAAGCCTAGCTAACAAGGTTCCATGGCTTTTGCCACCCAAGAATGTTATTTTCCTGTGCCCCTGTTGAGCAGGGCCACAGAAGTAATCCCCGGGTTGAATTTCCTATCTCCCATCCACTCATCAAAATTTTTCTTGAAGAGTGCTAGTGAAGAACTCTGCTTGACATAGATAGGTAGCTTGTTCCAGAGTATGGGAAGTCCATGGGACAGGAATCTATCCCTACAGCATGTTCTGTTTATTGTGGTGACAAGGTTTAGGTCTCTAGAGCATGTAGCTCGGAGAGATTTGGATTTTTTTAGGTGTAGCATGTCCAACAACTGTGGGTTTGACATAGCTTTGTATGTTAGGCAGAGATCACCTCAGAGTAGGCAATGTGCTATGGAGTAAAGGTGGAGTTATTTGAGACGGTCAGCATTTGGCATATGTTTAATTTTCATAATCCTCTCTGTGAAGTATTTCTGTGGCCTTTCCAGCTGTTGCAGATGTCTTGTGAGGTACATTCCAAAAGGGGCATTGTACAATAATGTGTCTAATAAGAGCCAAGTAGAGGGGAACAATGACCTCTTTTTTCCTAAATGAGAACCCTTTCGTGATGAGGTGTGCCACGTAGAAGGGTTTCCTGACTACTGTGGCAATGTGATTATCAAAGGAGAGACTACTGTCCACCTGAGTTCCAAGGTCTCTTATCACATCTTTGGTGTTTAGTGGACTGCCGCCTATGTAATAGTTCATGGGTACAGAGTTTTTTCCAAATGGGATGACAATGCACTTCTTGAGGTTGAGCTTGAGGCCATGGCTCTAACACCAGGCATCAGTCTCAATGAGGCCTTTGTGTAGGATGTCCACGTCGTTTGGGGACTCAACTGTGGCACCTAATTTGCAGTCATCTGCAAACTTCTTCAGCCAGAGGTCCTCTGTTTTGGCCCATACTTCAGAGAAGTAGATTCCAAACAGGAGAGGATCCAAGACTGAGCCCTGTGTTACTCCACTTGTCACAGGTTTGAAGTCGGATTTGGAGTTTGCAACTTTTACAGTGTGGGTTCTATCAGTGAGCCAGTTGGCAACCCATCTTGTGACATATGGATTTATACACAGGTTAGTGAGTTTATCTATGATTCCAGAATGGGGGATGGTGTCGAAAGCCCTGGCGAGGTCAAGATAGGCTGTGTGAACTACCTTACCCTCATCTATGGCTTTGGTGACTGTTTCAAAGAAGTCGATCAGATCTAGGAGGCATGATCTGCCCTTCACAAACCCGAAGTGGGTTGGGTCCAGAGTTTGGAGGTTACCAATGTCTTTGTTTATGAGTTCCATGATGATACGTTCCATGGCCTTGCAAACCAGGCACATCAGGCTAATACGGTGATAGTTCCCGGGGTCTGTGATGGTTCCCCCTTTGTGGAGTGGTATAACTGTTGCTGTGCGCCATTCCGTGGGTACAAAGCCTGTCGTGAGGCTATGATTGAATACGGTGCTTAGGTGGGGGGCCAGTTCATTCTGGAGTTTGTGTAGGATGCAGCCTGGTATGTTGTCCAGTCCCATGGATGCTGTGTTCTTGGCTTAGGAGAGTGCAGTTTTTACTTGCTCATTTGTGATTGCAGGGGCATTGCAGTCTTCCGGAATGGATATGGGCCCTTTAGGGGGTGAGGGGTGGGTAAAGTTAGCACTGAACCTATCAGCCAGGATGTTGGTGATATCAGTTGGTTCAGTAATTTTTGTGCCATTGTGCTGTAACTCAGAGCAGATTTGGGTGTTGCCATTGAGATTCTTGACATAGCTATAGAATGCCTTGTGGTTGTCCTTAGAGTCAGTGGCAATCTTCTTTTTATAGCTGGTTTTGGAGGATTTAATGAGGGATCTCACCTTCTTACTGAGGCTGATCATGGAGCTCTTCCACTCGTGATTTTACTTTCTTTTGCAACAGTTTCTTCCTTCTGTTTTAGAGTTTGTTTATAGCAGGGGACCACCAGATTGGCTTCCTTTTTTTTGGAGGATAGCGTCTTGGTTCTTTTAGGGATAGCACAATCCATGCATTTGTATAAGTGCTTATAGAGTGCATTTGTGTAAGATTCAGCAGTCGTAACTGTATTGTCTATCTGCATGGATGTCGCAAAGTTGGCCACTTCTGTCTTAAGAAGCATGAAGTTGGCTTTGGAAACATTTTTTAGAGTGATTACCTTAATGGGGGGTGGGGGCAGGATGTGGATATCTATGGTGATTAGCTTATGGTCAGACCTGGCCAACGAGGAGTTGACTTCAGGTGTGGAACACCGGTCACTCATGTTGGTAATGACTATGTCTAGGATATTAGTGCCCTGGTGGGTGTGTAGATAAGTTGATCCAGGGCATTGGAGTTTATGAATTCTAGAAAGCATTGTGCAAAGGAGTTGGTACATGAGTAGTTTTCCCAGTTAATGGTGGGGTAGTTGAAATCGCCCATTATTAGGGTGTTTGGTTGAACCCTGATATTTTCTAGTATATCAAGAAAAGAGGAGTGGGAATCCTGGGACATGGTGGGGGATCTGTAGCAAGCTACAATATGGATTGCAGTTTTGCCCAGAGTTAGTTGCATTTGGATAATTTCGGATGCATTATGTTGGGCAACTAGCTTGGAGTTGTGGTTATCCATAATGAATATGGACACACCTCCACCCTTGGTGTTTCAGTCCTGGTTAGGTGACTGAAAGGTATGGTATGAGTTATATCCTGGTGATGCAGGGGTGCCCTCTGGAGCCTTGAACCAGGTTTCAGTCACTGCACCGATATTGATGTTCTCCATTTTAAGGAGTGCCTTGAGTGAGTGCATTTTGAGGTTTAGACTTCTTTCTTGCCTGTATCTGATACGGTGGTGGGTTTATCATTTGAACCTTGCCTAAAAAAGGCACTATAGGAGTGGCAAGAGCCGTAAGCCAGTATCCGGAATCCCAGGGGTGACAGGTGCAGGCCATCTCTGGCAAAGCATCGTGGCCTGTTGACCATGTCGTCCCAGGCAGACAGACACTGGATCCCCTTTGTATGACACCAGAAGCTTAGCCAATTGTTGAAGTCAGTCATTTTGTCCTTGTACTGCATATGTGACCACATACCAACGCATCTATTAGAACTCACCTTAACCTAGATAAACATATCTACAATCAGATATGAAATACAACCAATTTCAGCAAACCTATTTGCAATGAAACACTAAAACAAAATAACTGGAAAATAATTAGAACAATGCCACTAGATATTGATAAAATGCTTTAGAGCAGTAGTGGTCTTACAGACCTGAATTAATCTAGCACCACTATGTAGTAAAAGAGTAGAGTCCAATCCCACACCATGGCTCACAAAAGAAACAAAAATGTCATGATAAAAAGGGATAAAGCCTGAAAAAACTGGTATAAAACTAGAACTCAAAATGCCCACCAGCAATTTAGACATCTTAGAAACCTTGCAAACTCAATGTCATACAGGACAAACAAACATACTATATACAACCTACAAGAAAAACATCAAAACAATCCGAGATTTTTTTGTCATCACCAAATAAACTACTGCATCCTGGCAAGACCATCACTCCATCTCCAAAAACAGACAGTACAACAGACTCTATCCCTACACAGTTTAATTCCTACGTTATACAATCAGTATTATCTTTCTTACACACTAATATATCTGCCCCTCTCTCTCTCTCTACACCTGTCCAACCAAACCCACCCACAGCCCTTCAGTTTTAGTCTTCGCTCATAATGAAGTTGTTCTTAAAGTAAAAACTACCTCTGTAGCTGTAGACCAACTACCATCAGACTATCTAAAAATGGTCGCTGAAGCCCTACCCTTCCCTTTGTCCACACTAATTAATAGGTCCATAGCAAAAATATACGTCCCATCACTGGAAAAAATCCTACAGCATACCACTGCACATCTACAGAGTTTAATAACTACAGACCAATAGCGAATTCTGTCCCTCCTCTCCAAAATATTAGAGAAGTGCATTTATATGCTGCTGATGCAATACCTAACCTCAAATAACATGCACCCAGAAACACAACATGGCTTTAGACCCCAATACAACACCACTACTTCTCTAACACATATTAACAATATAATAAACCAACATAGAACAATGGTCTGCTACCATGTTCTTAGACTTGTCAAAGGCATTTGATACATCTCATTCAGCTCTCCTCAATAGGACTTTTACAGTACTCCTTGTCGTGGTTTCTTAGTTACCTATCTGGACAGCAACAAGCTGTTAAAAGGCAACAAACCTACTCTTCCTTTCAACCAGTTATTACAGGTGTCCCTTAGGGCTCTGCCATGGATCGTCTCCCATTTAATATATTTATTAATGACTTCAACACCTCCACTCACCATGCTAGTTTAGTTCAGTATGCTGATGACTCAACATTAATATGTGCAGCCTCAACAAATAAATAAGTTCCAAGAAAAAAAAAAGTCTTTTGGCTTCTTCCATTAGGGGTCACCACAGCAGATCACTGGTCCGCAGACTGATTGGCAGTGTCGGGTTGCCAGCCCGGTGCCCAACCTTCACAGAAGGCACACACACACACGCGTGCACACATGTCTTTAAAACTCATTCAACTGCAGGGAGGACATGCAGACTCTGCACAGAAGGCGCTCCTGCTGAGAGTCTAAGTGGAGAACCTCTTGCTGTGAGGTGACAATGCTAACCGCTTCACCCCTGTGGTCGACAATAAATAAGCTGTAAGATATTACCCCAAAATCTTTCTCCTCTGTAGAAACCTTACTCAAAGAATCAAACCTCCTGCTGAACCCCAAGAAAACTAAGTTAATGCTTTTTACCTCAAGAAATTGCCAAAATAAAAAGCAATCTTTTATCATAAAGTCAACAAATAATACTGTCACTGAAACTGTAACTCACAGTAAACTTCTAGGTGTTATAACAGATTGCAACCTCAAATATGAACAGCATATCCTGTACACTATTAAATCTACACATTAGAAACTAGGCTGCCCTTATAGGTTCAATGAATTCCATAAAGATACTGCAAGAAAAACTCTAGCCTCCACCTACTTATTGCCATCTCTCATATGCTCCTATCCTAACAAACGTAAACAATACTCAAAGAAAGAAACGTGCCTGCTTCTACAATAAAATAGCTAAATTTGCCATTAATCTCCCTCATAGGACTCACCATTGTCTTAGCTTAAAACAATTAAATTGCACAGCTGCCTAACATATTCACAACTAACTATAGCACACAAACTCATTCATCATCCAGAAAAATGCCCTGCACTACATAACTTATTACTGACCTACTGTCCAGCAAGGGACGTCTGCTCTAGTAACAAAATCTTGCTACTCACAGATAAGTCAAATAATGTTGTAGGCAGGGTTGCCAGATTTACGACTGGCCAGGTAGGGACAAAGTCAAGACTTAAAAAAAAAAAGGTCTTTCACTGTAAGTGAAGACTAAAAAAAAAAAAAAAAAAAAAAAAGGTCTTCCATGTCTTTAATGCGGAGCATCACAGTTCCGCATTAAACAGAAGTAGCTCCATTTTGCGATGTTTTGATTGGCCCGTATACCGGTATACGGGCCAATCAAAAATCGCTAAACACGGAGCTACTTCTGTTTAATGCGGAACATCGCAGTTCCGCATTAAGCAGAAGTAGCTCTGTTTTGTGATGTTTTGATTGGCCCGTATACTGGTATACGGGCCAATCAAAAATCTCTAAACACGGAGCTACTTCTGTTTAATGCGGAACATCACAGTTCCGCATTAAGGAGAAGTAGCTCTGCTTTGCGATGTTTTGATTGGCCTGTATACCGGCATACGGGCCAATCAAAAATCGCTAACCACGGAGCTTCTTGTGTTTAATGTGGAACTTCTTGTCTAGCGATTTTTGATTGGCCCGTATGCTGGTATACGGGCCAATCAAAAAAAAAAAAAACAAAGCAGAGGCTGCCTGGGATTTAAACCGGCAGTGCGGGACTCGAGATCAGGCTGCCCAAATAGGGACGTCTGGCAACCCTGGTTGTAGGAGACTCGCTCTGCTCCCAATATGTTGTTAAACTGTGGAAGTGTGTCCCCACAGAAATAAAACTCTCTGACAACCTCAGTGGATGTAAACCACTGCTTAAACAACGTCTTAACTAGTCCTGGTCCTGAACATGCTCATCACCAGGTTAAGACTTTTTGCTCACCATACAATACTTTCCAAATACTCTTCTTAAACAGAATGCTCTCAAGCTTTCACTGAAATGACAAAATGATTTTATACATAACTGGTGCATGTACAGTCTACTAAGTTGTACGTGGGCTTTCTCTTTAGTATCTTCTGCCTCAGTTCACTCTTAGAATGCATATATTTAACTACTGTATGTGTATAAATGTAAACAGAAATGTAACTACTCAGTGTTTAACTGGAATTAAGTATAATGCAATGTAAACAAATGGAACTTTTCTCCCCGGGCCTCCACTGAAAATGGGCATCACCCAGTCGGACTTTACTTGTAAACCAAGACAAGTAAATAAAATGACTCACTCATAGTGGAGAGAGGGGAGATTTTCAAACACTTTATGTGTGATCATGTTTATAGTGCTGCTTTCTTTAAGATGAAACTGAGAGGGGTCCATGTTATAAGTTTAGCATTGTGTAAAAAACATTACATTTTTAAGGTTTGTGCACAATTTCTTTTGAGCACCTGAAAAGTTCTGCTACCTGTATACATGCTTGATTTTTGGTATTTAACTGTCTATAAGAAATCTATTTCTGCCAAAGTGTGCATTTATGAGGCCTTTCATGAAAAACAATGGCACGCTGCCTAAAAAGTGATTTCACACGGAAGTGTAAAAACATTTTTTACAACAAAATTCTGCACTGTCATTGGGATTGTGGAATGAGTCCCTGAAACACATATGCCAAAAATTCCTGATCAAAGATTTCATTAAGGATGTTACATGTTATAAAAGTAGCATCTAACTGAATAAAATGAATAGGACAGCCATAGAGATTCAAAAAGGAGGTGTTGTAAAGTAGTATATTTCAGTTTCAATATACGTTAAACAGTAGGCTAAGTAGTTGTACAGGCGTTATTGAAAAGAATACATACTCCCCCAGATAGAAAGGGCTGTCGCTAAGGAAAGTTCATGGGATCAGAAAACCACCCTTTTGGAGTTTTTATCATTAGTTTATATAGACCCCAGAACTAGGACTATGCCCCTCCTCATGTAACCTTGTACTCCTGAGAGAAAAAAATCACTTCTGTCATTCCTTATCACGGCCAGCCATGTTATCTGCTTTTTGAGACTATATCTTTTTTGTATGATAAAACTAATGTGTCTTTAAGTAAGTATTAAAATCTGTGTTTATAAAGCTCTAGAAGTCTTTGCTGCAATTGACCAGTCTGAAAGCTCTAAATTCACTTTTTCAGACAATTTCTCCTAGAAACACTTTAAAAAACTGTAATTTACCATGGGCATTTTGCACGTAAGCCAATTGGCATAGGTGCCTCAGAATTTGTGCATATTTTTTTAATCTGATGGTATTTGAAGACAGGACACCATCAATACCCACACATAGCAACACTAAACCCACATATGCGGAGGCCCTTAACATTAACCTGCCCAAGCAAAAAGGACCTCCGAAGCCGAAACGCAAACAAACACCAGTCACAACCAAAGTGACACATAGCTCACAACACCAGTGTGCCACCCATCAACAGCCCCTAAGGCAAGACAATGTACCCAACATTTTAGTCATAGGTGACTCTATAGTCAGGCACACTGATGTCCCACTCACAAGGCTGAACAAGGAAAAAATTACAGTTAGCTGCCTGTTGGGTGCCAGGATCCGCCACATAACGCATGCACTGAAGTCACTCCACAACAAGTACAAATACAACTCTGTCATTGTCCATGCTGGAGTGAATGACTTGAGACGTACCTCCCTGGACTACATGAAAAGAGACATGGAAGAGCTCTTGGATCATGTGACCCAGGCAGGTATGACCCTAGCCCTGAGTAGCATCCTGCCTTCGCCCAGAATGATACCACAGTATAAGGACAAAATGATTGACTTCAACAATTGGCTAAGCTTCTGGTGCCATTCAAAGGGGATCCAGTATTTGTCTGCCTGTGAGGACATGATCGACAAACCAAGATGCTTTGCCAGAGATGGTCTGCACCTGTCACTCCTGGGATTCAGGTTACTGGCTAAAGCTCTTGCCACCCCTATAGTGCCTTTTTTAGGCAAGATTCAAAGGATAAAACCACCACCGTAACAGATACAAGCATGCAAAATCTGAAGGTAATGCTTCTCAATGCTAGAAGTCTAAACCTCAAAATGCACTCTCTCGAGGCACTCCTAAAAATGGAGAACATCGATATCTGTGCAGTAACTGAGACCTGGTTCAAGGCTCCAGAGAGCACCTCTGCAATACCAGGCTACAATTCTTACCACACTTTTCGGCCACAAAACCAAGACCGAAACACTAAAGGTTGGAGGAGTGTCCATATTCACACCTCCAGGCTAGTTGCCCAACACAATGCATCTGAAATTCTGCACGTGCAACTAACACTAGGTAAGACTGCAATCCAAATTGTAGCTTGCTACAGATCCCCCACCCATGCCCCAAGATTCTCACTACACCTTTCTAAACATACTGGAAAATATTAAGATACAACCAAACACCCTAATACTGGGTGACTTCAACTACACTGCCATTAATTGGGAAAACTACTTGGGTACCAACTCCTTTTCCCAACGGTTCTTGGAATTCATAAATTCCAACACCCTGGATCAACTAATCCATTGTCACACCAGGGGTCCAATGTCCTAGACCTGGTCATTACCAACATGGGAGATAGATGCTCCACACCAGTGGTCACCCCCTCATTGGTCAGGTCTGACCATAAGCAAATCACCCTTGACATTCACATCCCACCCCCCAGTAAGGAAACCTCCTTAAAAAACTTCTCCAAAGCCAACTTCAAGCTACTGAAGTCAGAAGTGACAAACTTCACAACACCCACGCAGACGGGATCTGGAAGTTCGACTGCAGAATCCTACACTAAGGCACTGTATGAGCACATCCACTCGTGCATGAATCGTGCCATCCCAAATAGAACCAAGATGCACTTCTCCAAAAAAAGGAAGCCAATTTGGTGGTCCCATGCTATAAACAAACTATACAACAGAAGGAAGAAACTGTTGCAAAAAAGAGGAAAATCCCAGGATGCAAAAAACTCCCTCACCAGCCTCAGTAAGAAGCTGAGATCCCTCATAAAATCCTCAAAAGCTAGTTACGAAAATAAAATTGCCAAAGATTCCAAAGACAATCACAAGGCATTCTATAGTTATGTCAAGAATCTACATGGCAATGCTCAGATCTGCTCGGAGCTACAACAGAATGGCATTAAATATACTGATCACAAGGATATTGCCAATATCCTGGCAGATCGATTTAGTGCCAACTTCACCCCCCCTCTCACCCCCTAAAGGGCCCATCTCAATACCAAAAGATTGCCAAATTCCGATAATCACGGCCACACAGGTAGAAACCGCACTCTCCAAAGCTAAGACTAGATGGGACTAGATGACATCCCAGGCTTTGTACTACATGAACTACAAAATGAGCTGGCACCTCACATAAGTGTCATGTTTAATCATAGCCTCACCTCAGGCTTCGTGCCCACTGAGTGTTGCACAGCTACAGTTATCCCGCTCCACAAGGGATGATCCACGTTGGATCCCAGGAACTACCGTCCCATCAGTCTGACAAGCCTGATCTGCAAGGGCATGGAATGCATTATCATGGAACTTATAAACAAAGACATTGGCAACCTTCAAACACTGGACCCCAAACACTGGACCCCACCCAGTTTGGGTTTGTGAAGGGCAGATCTTGTCTCCTGAATCTGATTGACTTCTTCGAATCACTCTCCAGAGCTGTGGACGAGGGTAAGGCAGTCCACACAGCCTATATGGACCTCACCAAGGCCTTCGACACCATCCCCCACTCTGGAATCATAGATAAACTTACTAAGCTGGGCATAAATCCCTACGTCACTCGATGGGTTGCCAACTGGCTTACTGACAGAACCCAGACTGTAAAAGTAGCCGACTCCAAATCCAGCTCCAGACAAGTGACAAGTGGAGTACCTCAGGGTTCAGTCCTGGGACCACTCTTGTTTGGCATCTACTTCTCTGCGGTACAGGCCAACACTAAGAGACTCTGGCTAACAAAGTTTGCAGATGACTGCAAACTGGGAGCCATTATTGAATCTCCAAATGATGTGGGTATTCTACAAAAGTGCCTTACAGAAACAGATGCCTGGTGCCAGAGCCATGGGCTCAAGCTTAATGCCAAGAAATGTATAGTTATCCCCTTTTCATCCAGAAAGAAGGAGGTCATTGTCCCACTGTACTCATCCCTCATTAGACCCATTATAGAGTATAATGTCCTGTTTGGTATGTACCTCAAAAAACATCTGCAACAGCTGGAAAGGCCACAGAAATACCTCACTAAAAGAATCACAGGCCTAAAGCAGATGCCATATGCTGACCGTCTAAAAAACTCCAGCTATACTCTGTGGCATATCATCTACTCAGAGGCGATCTCTGCTTAACATACAAGGCCATGTCAAACCCTGAGCTGTTGGACATGCTCCACTTAAAGAAATCCCAATCCCTCAGAGCCACACACTCCAGGGATCTAAACTTTGTCATCACAATGAACAGAACATGCTGGAGGGATAGGTTCTTGATCCAGAGACTCCCCATACTCTGGAATAGACTGCCCATACATGTCAAGCAGAGCGCCTCACTGGCCCTCTTCAAAAGGAACCTTGATAATTGGATGGGAGATAGGAAATTCACCCCGGGGATCATGTCAGTCACCCTGCTAGACAGGGGTCAGAGAAGTAAATATTGTGGGAAGAAATATCCAGGGAATTGTTATGGCTAGGCTTGCATAGGCCCTAGGGTTGATAGCCTAGTACCAACCTATGAAAGGTGTGTACTGCTCTGTTAACATGTGAGGGGCAATGCTGAGACAACATTAAGCATCAACTCAGCATAAAGACATGTTTAAAGGGACAAATCAAAACCAATAGGCTCTGGTCCACTATTGCTGCCTGTTGTTACCAAACACTCCTGAGCACTTACTTGACATGAGATACAGAAGTATGTCAGACAGGGAGAGAACCTCAACTCAACTTCATGATTATCTGTGATTCTTATTCTATTTTTGTTTCTTTAAGACTTGGCATTGTTTGTTTAAAATAATACATATGATTTTTTTTAACTTGTGTCAGTCTCTCTATAAATATTGTATAAACTGAATGATTTAGTGAATGTGTATACATTCTTATTATTTTATAGTTTATAATATTGACAAATCATATTTTTGTCGTTTGTATTTTTCTGTATCATTTTTATGCATCACTCTGCTTTCTCGGAGAGAGTGGTGAAACAGCAAGTGCTTTTTTTTTTTTACTGTTTTAATTACAGTGAGTGGGCGATATTTAAGTGTGTAACTTAGTCTACCACCTATGGAATTGATTTGACCATATAAACAGTAACATCGCATAATGTCTACATTCTTCCATCCATAGGAGTATGAACAAGCACCAAACAGCTTCTTCCACGTTCACACAGAAAGCCTCAGACAGTGATGGCCCCTTGTCTTTTCCTGCACAACCATGCATTTCATTTACATCACTATCCACACACCTTCTCCTAATGTCTCTTCTATTCTATACCTTAGAATCTTCTAAAATTGCACTGCTTTATTGTCCTTCACTGAGACCTCCCACCTTACATCTAAAACCTTGAACCTACATTAATGGTGTTTTATGACTCTTCATTTACTTTGTCAGGTGTTCAGTTGCATCTTTGATTGTTTAATATGGTGGCCTGAGAGTTTGCGAGAGCCCACCTTAACAACTGTGGCTGTTAATCTGATGCTTTCAGATAAATACGAAGTAAGACATGCAATGGATGTGAATATGTCAAACATCTGGCACACAGACTAGTCAAAATTATTATTCCATCTGTCCACACTTGTGTATGCTCCTTCTATGAATATCTATTCCTATCATTATCCACTCTTCATGTATGGGTAACCATTTTACCCATATTATATTTTGTCTTAACTGGGCCCTAGTCATATGGAGCTTTTTCAGACAGCCTAGGAGCACTGTCTGATTTAATGACCTGTTTCTGAACCACACAGTAAGCAAACATAGGCTGAAGGAATCATGCCTAGATAATGGTTATTGTTATTTGTAACAGAGAAAATAAGTATAATTTCATACGGAATAATTATTATACAAGATTATGGCTGCTAACGTGGCATTTCAGGCAGTGCTAATGATGGGGTGGCTTATTTGCTGTAGCAAAATCCTAGAACTTATTAGTGGAACTTCTTCTTCTTACTATGTGGCAATGTTGAAGCGGACATGATTGAAAGATGGTATCATCAACCCATGTCTGCGAACGTGACAATGTTGAATTCTGACAGTGTTGAAGTCTTGAATTTGACCTCGGAACAGTCTTTAACATGGGTCGAGATAGGGGCGAGATTTTTACTTCACCATTCGGTCTCCAGACTTTGTCCGAATCCACTTCAACGTTGTCATAGTACACCTATATATTGATATATATATATGTACATTTCACAAGCCTTTATTCACTGAACCAGTCCATGGGGAAACTAAAGTCATTGACTTCCAAGCCAGTAAAATTTGAGAATGAGCATTATCTTGTGTCATGCATGGGTGAGTTCAAATTATTCTCTTCCTGTGTTCTCCCACACGTTTCATTGGATCAACGGGTGATCAGTTGAATTTATCGATCTGTGGTTCACTGAGTAATCATTCAATAAAATATAGTATTCCCATATATATTTCTGCTACAGACGAAAGCTCTCTACAGTTTCATGTTTCTTTATTGTCTTGTTCCCATTTCTGTTATTTCTGTGTATGTATGTATGTATGCATGCATGTATATATATATATATATATATATATATATATATATATATATATATATATATATATATATATATACCTAAGGCCTGTTGGTAGTATGCATAATCCATTGATTTAATGGTGTAATTTGTTATGTTCTCTCCACTTCCCCCCCCATTTTGAATCCCTGTGCCCACTGCCAAGTGAAACCTCACATAGATTTGATAAAGGTATACTTGAAAACTAGAAAGGTAAGGACATGGTTTCCATGCAGAGGGCAAGATTGAAATGGTGCTTTTGAACATTGTTAGCTATAGCTGCTGGTTTCTGCATTTTGTGGAGTAGTTCTTACTTCCTCTGATCACCATATAACATATATTCCCCTCTTTCCAGATATTTTTTAGTTTGCTTATCCAGACAAGATTTGTTACCTTGAAATACATGTCCTTGTGATTTCTCACACTGGTTTGCAGCTTTCATATCTCCACTGTATGTAACACTATATGCAAGATACCTTAGTTTTCACTATACTCTGTTCCCGTATAATCAGCTGATTTTTGATGTGATTCTGAAATATATTCATACTTTTCGTAATTATCTCTGCTGTGTCCATTTGGAAAGACACTGGGCTTAGTTTTGAACTCTGCTACACCATTAATGATGGGTCTCATCTCAAAGACTAAATCATTTATTTCTTTTATTTTGTATTCTTTCAAAAGTCACTAAGATACCATGTGACCCTAGTAAGAGGACAGAAATAATGGCAGGACGTTTAAGCCTGTCCAGAGCTCTGCATGTGTCCATCTCTAATTTTTATGGAGGAAATAGACTTGACCTTGTTTTCAAAGTGTGGGATCTGGATGTGGTCCTAAAGGTAGAGTCCAAGAGGTGACCTGAGCAGTACTACCATTTTGTAATACCTACCCCAAGATTGATTTTTGAGGGCCAAAAGAAGTGCTCTCTCAGAGCTGATAAGCAAAGAAAAAAGGACTTTATGTATTACTATGTCAGACATATTCACTAAACAGTAGTAACTTACTGGAGTACACTGACTGACTCATTAAACTACAAAAAAAATAAAAAATAGGTTTTGAACATAAAGCAAAATGTTATTATGTAGCTATATAATAGATATCTACTAAACCGTGTCGGCACTTTTGATTGCTGGTATTGATTACCGGGTTTGATTGGCAATTATTCTTCAGTGCCGACCCTAACCCTAACAGCTTGTACCCCAAGCAACTGCCCCTTTACCCCCTCCTTCTTATGCATTTGCTAAAGAATGTGCTTAAGACGAAGGTGACTGTAGTTGTAAGATATTTGTATTTTCATCTATATAATATTGCCTGAATAAAATACTGAATTACATCAGGAGACCTAACTTTATTTACATATTCAGACATCTTGTCTTGCATAGGTTACTGCTATTCCCTACACCATAAGGTACCTGACACTGCTTTTGTGTTCAGAATTCTGCAGCCAGGCTTTTATTTTCCTCTATAATAATACGGCTCCTGTGCTACGCATACTGCAGTGGTTGCCTGGGATACCCTTGTAAACACTGGAGATCTTTGAACAAACAAGCCCTACATGATCGGGACCTAGCTTATCTTAAAGGGAACTCTATAATAACCTCCCCACTTTATTCAAGTGGCTTGAGATGGCTAACAATTCCTAGGAAGCACGTGTAGCCATTTTGTAGGTGGACTTTCTTCAGAAGGCTCCCATCCTTTGGAATTCATTACCTTCTTACCTTCTATGTTGCCCCACACCGACTAGTTCCAGAAGTCCCTGAAAACATGCATGTTCTAGAGGGCTCAGCTTTTTGAAGAACTGTACATTTTATACAACATTATATATTAGGATAGTTAACTTAAGTTACATCACTGTCGAAAGATCATTTAATCTGTTTTGAATTTTGAAAAATGTCTAGGTTTGACACTGAAGAAAAATGCTCTGGTTTAATATGTTATCATATGGTTATGCAGGGTGTGATTTTATATGGTATAGTGCAGTAATGAATACTATTTTCAGTGTTCTGTAGTATAGTAAGGCTTATGTTTGGGATGCTACCGTACAGCGTAATATTCTATAGTATGCTGTAGCAAGGTACTGTATGTTATCCGTATGAAGGGATAATGGATAAATGCCATACTGTGAACCATACAACCCAAGACCCTGAGGGACAAACAGTTAGTGGCCTTAAGTGAAAATTTCCTACATGACTAACATAGTATTTCCTGGATTACTGAGAAAAGCTAAATATTTACTAATCTCAGAAGAAATACATGACTGACTGGATCAAGCGTGAAGCTTCAATTTTAGAAGTAAAAGTACTTCAGACATCCTTCATTTAAGTTTATGTTTTGCATTTTCTGTGGTTTGACACTTGTAAGGTAATTTGAAATTATGTAACCCCAGTCCTACACATTGCCCTAAAAACTTTCCTTAACAGCATCACCATTCAGTCAAAGTGTCTAGTATCAAGGGTTATTTATTTATTTTAATTAACCAATCATAAAAGGAGAGAGCTTTTTCTCTTTTTTTCGAACAGGGACATGCCATAAACTTCACTGAAAATTTTAAGTTGGTGATGATGTGCAGATGTTGATGTACTTATTTTCAGTGTTCCTGCACATTGAGATATTTTTATGTATTGATATATATATATATATATATATATATATATATATATATATATATATATATATAAATAAATGTGTGTGTGTGTGTGTGTACATATATATTATGCATATATATGTGTGTGTGTGTGTGTGTGTGTGTGTGTAGAATACTGTATATTCCCTACAGATCAATGTCCAGATGTCGAATGCACTCAGAATGACACATTCTGTATAAGCTCTGGAGATTACCCTGGAGTGGAATAAACCAACAGCAAATAATGCACCCCCCCCATGCACCCTGCTAATTATATATACTAACTCTGAGATCATGCAATCCCCAGGAAGAGGAAATATTCCACCACCCAGGGAATGTTGATCTTGCACACCTGCCGAACTCCTGCCTGTATTGACCATTTGGCATTACCCTACATTCGATACAGTGCCCGGTGAGAGAGAAATGTGTGTGTGTATATGTATCTAAAATCCATAACATCTAATGTCATAACATTGAGACCAATGTATTGACCATTTGGCATTACCCTACATTCGATACAGTGCCCGGTGAGAGAGAAATGTGTGTGTGTATATGTATCTAAAATCCATAACATCTAATGTCATAACATTGAGACCAGAACATCTAAAACCCATAATACTGAATTTCAAACCATCTAAGAAAATAACATCCCCTCTACATATAACAACATATAATGACACCAAGCTACCAAATACACTTTTTACTACATTTCTGCAGGGGGTCTTGATATAGTGGGGTTAAGAAATTAACTTTTTGCCACTGTAGTGCGATTTTGGAAATGGTATATTTAATTTATGGGGGTGGGGGGTGCATGAGGGTGGCTTGCCCCCCTGCAGAAATGTAGTAAAAAGTGTGTTTGGTAGTTTGGTGTCATTATATGTGGAGGGGGTGTTATTTTCTTGTGATTTGTAGTGTTAGATGTTATGAAATTCGATGTTATGGGTTTTAGATGTTTCAAAGTAGACCCATATATATGTATAAATATATAAAAAAAACACTATACCATTTCTTTATATATATATATATATATATATATATATATATATATATATATATATATATATTGTTTTCTCTTTATTCTCTCATATGTTGTTTGTTCTCAGTATTTGATCTTAGCTTATTCCTACTATAAGACTCTATACTAGCTTCTCTCATGTAAAATCTGAATAATGTACTATAACTCATGTTACTATTGTATGTATTGTATTATTTGTTACTGCCTATGCTTGGAGCTTTTCTCCCCGGGCATCTACTGAAAATGGACATATATCCAGTTATACTAGCCTGGTCAACAAATGTAAAATAAAATAAATATATATATGTGTGTGTATATCTATATATATGCACACACACACACACACACACACACACACACACACACACATGAGCACCATATTGCCTAAATGTCCATATGGGGTGCATCTGGCTGTCATATGTATGCCTGACCCCAGTATCATCGCCATTTTATTTGTCTACATATTTTAGAGGAGTATAGTTTTCATCTGCTTGCTTGACGCCACTGCCATATGTTCTAGGTGAGGGTAGTTATCTTGTATGTCTCTGGTACCAATGCCAGTACTGTTCTGGACAGCACTGCTGTCCCAGTAGGAGTTGGTATGAGGGCCCCTTCATTCTGTACCCATTCAAACATACTGTGCAGCTACAAAAGACTCAGAGGTTTCTAACTTAAAAAAAAAAAAAGATTATGGGTCTAAAGACCTTTGGCTACAAAAACAGGCTTGAGCCCTGACTTTGTACTGTCTCTTATACCCTCCGACATGGAGATCTCTGTCTTGCATTCCTTTCCAAAGACCCTACCGTACTTTATCTCCTGCAGCTTTGAAAGAATGTTAGTTAAAAACAGCATTCAAGCAAAGGATGTAACCCTCAATCAAGAGACGTATTTACTACCTAACAGTTATCCCATCAAATTGTCTACATGTAAAACATAATGACTCCCTCTCATCCTCCAAGATGAACCTTGATGATTGGATGAGCATTCACAAATTCATTCATGGACTGATTTGTTTGTCCTGGAACTGAGTGTTTTGGCATGATAATGGTGGGAAGTGGCAAACTACAAATTTTTTTTTTGTTTAGCTCTGCAGCTCCTGCAATCATGTGATCATAGTGTCAATACTTCACACTAAAACTTACATATGGCAGTGGCCAAGCACAGCTGCAGAATGTCAGCAGGTTGCACAATTACTATGGAAAACCTAATGCAGTCGTATTTTGATAGATGCTTAACAGAAGAATTGCATTATTGGGTGGTATATTATATTTTTCAAATTGAATTGTGCCATGATGAGTCCCCCAGCTGCTGGATGATATACAGGAAGGGGCATCCTTGTGGTTGTGCACTGATCTGTCCTGTAGTGATAGGGCCATTTGAAGGATCTCCTGCTGGGCACAAGAACAATTACACACAAAGTTCAGCAGGTTATGGTGGCACCACAAATGGTAGCTGGCTTGTTCCAGTCAGGCCACACAGTCTGGGCTGCATCCTTGTTGTGTATTAATAGGATGTAGAGGCAGTGCCTCCCCTGGAGGTTGCTGGACAAATCAGAGGCATTGCCTCCTCTGGAGGATGCTGGACAGATCAGAGGCATTGCCTCTCCTGGAGGATGCTGGACAGATCAGAGGCATTGTCTCCCCTGGAGGTTGCTGGGCAGATCAGAGGCAGTGCCTCCCCTGGAGGATGCTCAGCAGATCAAAGGTAGTTCACTAGTTACTCACAGGTGTCCTGTTGTGGACTGTATGTCCCCCTTTATATGTTTGTGAATCACACACACACATGATTAATTATTGCCTGTGAGGTACATGAACAATTATCTTGCTGACTTGGTGTCACTTCTACTACACAGGCATACATCCTGTTTAATGTTACAGTCCTGCACACCATAAACCCCTTTGCAACCATACTTGTATTCCTCCATTATGTGCCTACAGTACAAGTGTTCCATAGGTTAGTAGTTTTGGTACATTGGTATACCACATTGGTGTAACAATTTGCCACCAGTATTGCAAACAGTTGGTGTTTTATTCATTAAAGTCTTGTGTGTGTCATTGTGTACCACTGTACTATTTATGAATTGTGTACCATCGTCATAACACATTTCAGTCATTTATGTATGCAGCTACATACTGTGCTTGTGAGTAATAGGGTAGCTTTATCATCTTTAGAGACTGCAGTTTGTTTACTTTTTGATTTTAGTTGCAAAATACGAAATGTGCATGTGGCTACTCTGTTAACAAATGTGTCTGGTAAATATTATCATGGCAACAGTCCTTGTGTAAGGACCTGTTCCCGTCATGAAACAGGATACATAAAGGAGTAAATGTGTGTGCGTCTGGAGCATTTCTCCCTGGGCCTCCGCTGAAAACAGGATCTGTGGAACCTACTCGGACTTTCCCGGTCAACAAATGTTAAATAAATAAAAATAAATAAAAAATAAAATAGAGAGAAGAAATACTCCTAATAAACAGGAATCATGCCGTTTTTGGCAGGTAAAGATGTGTTTAAAGTGGGTGGACAGTAATGGAGCAGACACTGTAACTTATTGCAATCCAAAAGTAAGAGGTAGCATAGAGAGAGCCTGTGGCAAAGGTTTCCTCTGCAGGTGGACAGAACTGACAGAGTGTGGACGTGGAAGCAATATGAGACCATTGTTTCAAATTAATGACATGATTAAACTGCATGCAAAGCTTTTCAACAAGTTGAGGCACCCTTTTGTATCTTGCTTCATACATGTTCTAAATATACACATTATGTGCATTTTCCAAATAAAACAAACCATTTCAGTTCCTGGATATTTATTATTATGGCAGACACTGAGCAACAAATTATTTTGAAACCTGAGGGTTTCAAGTCGGGGAAGCACATGTGATACAACATGGATGGAACGCTATATGAAAATGATTTTAAATGAGATTACCACTATAAAATTTACAAGTTTTGTGCCTCCAAGCTGAACTCATTATACTGAAGGCACATTCAGTAGTGCCCTGTGATACTAATGAGTTAGTATATAAAACTAGGCTCTATACAGATGACCACTGTATTCTTTTTCCACTACTTAGAGTATCGCAATTCTGACCTGGGCTAGAGAATACATTTACCTTTCCCTTGCTTCCCACTGATGCTGAAAGTACAGTTGAATGAACAGAAAATAAAATGGTCTTATCCATTTATTCTTGAATATGGGAGATTAATCTATGAAGTGTGACAAGGTGCAGAGGAAATGAATTCACATTACCATAGTTGAGTCATTAAGCCAAGTGCTATATTGGAAAGCAAAACTATTGTAGAACCTGCCAGACGATCATATTGAAAAACACACAATTATTACTTGAGGAGATCATCTGTGAAGAGTTCATAATCACTGAACAGTTAATGTGTAATATGCATTTGCTTGAAGAACAGCTGAAGTGGAAACACGTGCAGACAGAAGCAGATGTAATGTAAGTGAGATGTAAGAGACGATGAATGACTTTGATGTATACAGCTAACAGCAGGGCTAAAAATGGCATTTTAACAAGAAATATCAGGGAGGAGCCAAGTAGAAATAGAGGTGAGTGAGCATGTAAGAAAAGAACCAGCTGTCACTGCATTCTGGGAGTTGCTTGAGTTTACTAATGCAGTGGATGAAATGAAACCTGATGTAATAAACCAGTCAGTGAATACAGAAGAATTAGTAGATCAGTTAAGGTAACAGAATTTTCTAGAATGGCTTGTACACAGAGCAGAGAAAGTAAAAATGAAGGGTGTCATACTTCCATGGAATAAAATATATCTGTGCACTATAATACACTCTGATCAGTCATGATAATTATAGTAAAACAAATGACTGTTAATATAGCAATGTACAATGAAATTAGCAAGATCGATTCTGGCAAATGCTGCCAGGCAAATTAAAACAGATTTCAAGTGAATTATATAGTCTTGCAGCAGTTACACACTGCAGGAGAAATGCTTTCTTTAAAAAGAGCGTACTATCTTCATGGAGGGAAGCTTGTTGTAGTCTGCGTTTGCACTGCAACAATGTAAAGGGAATTGTCACACTAGAAAATGAATCAGTGAAGGCGATGACATGACTTTAAGATGACCCGAGGCAGATAGTGTAGCAGAGAATATTTTGAAAAGTTAGAATATAGTTCACAAACAGCTAAGACTTTTAAACATAGAATGCACAAAACACTTCATGACTGTGTATATTTATAATATTTGCATGTGCGTCCTCACACACATGCTATATGAGCACAGAAAATTGAGCAATCAGATTGTTAGTTGACTGTCAAGCAGATCTGTTCTTCCACATTGAGAAGACATGTGCAGGCCAGTTTGAATCTCATCTCAATCACAGAAATCAAAATGCAATGAATTGCAATCATCCTGAAATTTATTTTAGCCTGAGAAAACTGTAAAATACAGAAATACCCCCCAAAAACAGTAAATAAAAAAATAAATATCACCAATAATAAAAATTAATATTAAACAGAAATGAAGTCTGGGACACAACATAAACATAATTTATGGAAATAAAAGCAAAAAAAAATCAGATTTAACTAAATTATCTGATCAGAAACAACAAAAGACATCCTAAACTCTTCGCTATTTATTCATCTTTGCAAAAAACAAATTACACATACACGATAAAGATGGCTTAATTGTGACATTGTAAGGTATGGTCATTGGCATTATTGTTTTAGTAAGGAACATCTATGACAATCTGAACCATCTGGACATTATTCTGGACCTAGTCTGTTCTATTTTGGAAAGTTATTCAAGTTCCATAATCAGATGATCACAAATGATAGCTGATGGATCGACACAATTGGTCAGTGAAGGTGTGCTAGTATCTGATAGGATTGAAGTATCAAATCAATGTGCACATAAAATGAATGGCTCCATAGCTACTGATGACTTACTGGCTCAGACCCTGACATCCAATGAGGTTGAGTCTGAGAGTCAAGAGACCAATAGTATATCAGTTTTAGCAAAGAGGAATGGCATAGCTACTGCTAAGGTTGTGAAACAGCGAGTTGATGATAATTGTAATAAAAACACCATCAATCATTATCTGCTAGGAGCCAGACCCAAGAAGCCTTCATATGAAACTAACTGCTCCAGTGAAGCCAAAGGCTCTGAACAAACATGCCCAGTGTATGAGCTGAGGGCGAAAACGATGAAAGACTTTGTTCTAGTACTTCACAAGAGAACTGTCTAGTTTATAACATCTCTACTTATGCACTGTCTGATATTCAGTTAAAAGTCCTAAATAAGGCCTTAAGCTTTATTCCATCTATACCTGCAACATTGCATGAAACTGTTATAGATTTAAAATTATTTGGATGGAATCTAACTTAAAAGCATATTTTTGGTAACAGAATGAATGAAACGCGGCTACGGCTTAGCAAACCTAGTACTTTTATTCCTGCCTTGCATCTAGTTGTTGAAACTTTTATAAGGGTCTGTGAGGCAGATCTTGTTAAAGCTATGGAGGAGTGTAAACGTCCTGGTTTTTACAGTTTAACTTTTGAGGAAAGACGTGCCCTTAGGGATCTTGAAACAAACAGTAATATTGTTGTTATGCCTGCTGATAAGGGGGGGGGAGCTGTTACTGTAATAAATACTGATACTTATATTAGTAAAATGAGAGAGATGCTTTTGGAGTCTTCTACTTATGAGCTTATTGATAAAAAATAATCCATTGCTATTATTTCTTGCATAAAAATGGATTTGATTAAACTTTTATTGTGTTATAAGATTAAAAAAGATTTATGAGTATTTTCATATTGAATTTCCATGTATTCCAGTAATCAAAGGTCTCCCCAAAATACATAAGAATGTGATAGATCCACCTCTTAGGCATGTTGTTTCGGGCAGAGTTTGGGCCACAGAATCTTTATCGATATGGGTTAAAGCACAAGTTAAACCTTTGATGTTAAGTTGTCTATCTCGCCTTCATTCTTGCTGGATGGGTTCGGAGCCGACCTCGGCTCCGACTCGGCCACTCTAAAAGCTCGAGAGTTGGTTCCACCGGCTCGAGGCTCCCCTTATATCCCACAATGCTAGGCGAGAGTTACCTCAGATCTCGTTTGCCGCTACAGCTATCGAGGTGTTGGTTTTCTACCGGTTCTTGGTAAGTGACTTTTTTGTGTAAATTAGTCTATTAAAACCCCTTTAATTTTAATATTTTACTTATTTCCCTTAGTTTAGAGAAATTTTTTATCCCCTTCTAAAAAATTCCCGTTTTTTTCCCTCAAGAACTTTAGGTTCTTCCCTTGGGCCTACAGGCCTTTTCTACTTTCCCTAGTGGAGTGTGTGCATTATTTCTTATTTTAAAACCTAGTTAGTGTTTTATTATAATTTAAACTTGACAGGGTGTAATTAGTGTGTTTGTGTGTGTGTTTGATTACACCTTTAGAAATGTCTAAGGAAGCAAAGGTCTCCGGATTCAAGAAGTGTGATGCGTGCTGTCAGAAAATGTCTCTGACAGACGCTCACACTTCTTGTGTCTACTGTCTGGGACCTTTGCACCTGCAGGACTCCTGTGCTGTGTGCCATGGCTTCAGCCCCAGGGTCCTGCAGGAAAGAAAAATAAATTGATCTTAAGGGGCTTACTCAAGCCAGAGGATTCCCTTTCTGTTTCTATAGGGAAGCCCTCTAAGGCATGTAGGCCTGCGGCTCCGACAACTGAGCCGAGACCTAAGGTTGCTAAACCTCTGCCGACATCGGCTCGGCTGGAGCCGATGAGTCTCAGTCCACAGTTTCTGTGGTTCCTCGGCTCCGGCCGGAGCCGAGGTATTAGAGTTCCGTGTCGGCTCCGACCAGACCTTCGGAGCCGACAACTAGGAAGAGGTCCAGGTCACCATCTCTTGGCTCCGTTCATTCGGCTCCAGGATCTCCCTGCTGTCTGAACGGAGCCAAAGATCTCACTCCTCTAGGTCATCGAGGCTGTCGGATCATGACCTTCAGAGGGTAGTGAGTCGACTTCTTAAGTCCGAGGCACTGGCCCAGATGCTTCAGAGCCCGACTCAACAGTCGATGCCTGCCCCGTCCATCAATATATTCCTCCTTCGACTCTCTTGAGCTCGGAGCCGGGTCGCCGAACCGAGACTGTGGTAGCGTCAGAAGCGATACATTTGTCTTCGGGCCCCGCGGCGGGTCCGATTTCTTCTTTGGAAGAATCTCCGCGCCGGAGTTCCCTCGTCGGCTCGAGGGGTGAGTGGCATCGGACCCTTGTCCGACCCCCTCTCCTCTCGGTGCCGCGCTGGTGAGTTCGGCTCCGACATCGGCCTCGGAGCCATCACTGTCGGTGCCGAGGGAGGTTCTTAGCTTCTCGGAGCGGGACCTCTGGCTTTGCCTGACAGGGGTGCATTCGAGGTCATGCGGAGTGTGTTAGAGCCTGGCTCTACTCCACAGTCGGCTCCGTCCCCTCCCTCACGGTGCCTCAGGTCAAGTCGACTCACTCCCTCATCCCGGACCGCAGAGAGCCAGCTCCTCAGGAACCCCTGTGGGATTTCATCCTCTTCCGAGGCCTCTCCTGATTTGGCAGAAGAGCCCCTCGGAAGAGGAAGTGTAAGAGGAAACACATTGACTCACCTGAGTCCATCACGCCTGACACAGATTTGGATGATTCTGAGGGTTCCCCGTTCCCCTTCTGAAGATGTCTCATTTGCAGACATACTAGAGATCCTGAAACAGAGGGAAATTGGCCAGCCCTTAACCCTTCGGAGGATGAATCTGTGTACCTTGAGGCGTTTGGCTCTCGCCCTTCCACCTCCTGGGTGTCTCCCTTGACCCCCTCATGCAGGTGGTTGCTAAGAAGGCATGGACGGCTCCTGATTCAGTGGACCCCACTCCCAGGAGACCCTCCAAGTTCATAACGGCACCAGCAGACAAACAGTTCTTAACAAAAGGAGTTTCTGTGGATGCTATGGTGGTAGCTGCTGCCACTAAGAAGGAGCTAGCTGATCCTTCAGTACCTGTCCATCCACCTAACAAGGAATCTAGGTCCATGGACAGGTACGGGAAGCGGATGTTCTCGTCAGCGACATTTACCATGCGTTCGCTGAACTACTTATGCCACTTTACTCGTCTTCAAAGGGACTTGATCAAGGAAGCGAGTGAAATGTTAAAGGACCCTACAGCTGCGGGTTTTCAAGATAAGATGAATATGCAGCTGGCTACCCTTAACTCCATAACCAACTCCTCCATGCGCCTTCTCTCTTACGCGGCTGATGGAGCGAGTAGAGCCGCAGGGACAGGTGTGGCCTTACGTAGGCATGCCTGGATGCGGCTATGTAATTTCGCGGACCCCTTCAAGACGTCTTTCACTAACTCCCCGTTTGATGGATCATCTCTCTTTGGTCCTCAAGTGAAAGAAACCTTGACTAGGTGCGAAACTGATGGCAAGACCCTTTCTGCCGTCGGAGTCCGTTTTTCTACTCCTTCTAGGCCTTACCCCAAAGGCCAGAAAGGTGGAAAGATGTGGTTCCATAAACAATCTCAAGGGACTTCGCCTGACGCACAGAGTCGTTTTCCCGCCAGAGGCAGAGGCGGAATAACAATGGTAGACGTCGCCCTAGGGGCAGGGGGGGTCCGCAGAACCAGGGCAATCGGGAAGCCTTCCCTGACAAGCCCTTTCAGCATCCCTGAGGTGTTGCCCGACTGCCCATCTTCGGAGGCAGTCGGGGGAAGATTGTCACTGTACCCAGAAGCCTGGCTATCCCTGACTCAAGACAAATGGGTACAGTCCATCATTTCCGAAGGCTATTCTGTCCCCTTTCTTCGCATTCCAAATCAATCAAAAAAATCCCTTCCAGATGTTCCACCCGCTCAAAGGGATCTAGCGGTTTTGGAGATTTCAAAACTGCTTACAAAAAGAGCAATTCAGCCAGTTCCAGCAGACCAGCAAGGATCCGGAATCTACTCAAGGTTCTTTTAGTTCCAAAGAAAACAGGGGACTGGAGACCAATTTTGGATCTCAGTATCTTGAACAGATCAGTCAAGAAAACAAGATTTCGGATGGTCACGCTACAATCCATCCTTCCCCTTTTGGGCAAAGGAAACTGGATGTGCTCTATAGACCTTCAGGATGCGTACTATCACATAAAAATGAACAGACGCTCCAGAAGATTCCTCCACTTCAGGCTGGGAACCAGTCATTTTCAGTTCAGGGCCCTGCCCTTTGGTCTCACCACTGCCCCGGTGTTTACCAAATGCATGGCAGTGGTAGCTTCTCACCTGAGACGACAAGGATTCCAGGTGTTTCCATATTTGGACGACTGGCTCCTCACAGCTCCCACCAAGCATCTCCTTCTGATGGCCAGGGATTACACTTTTCACATTTGTCAGAAGTTAGGCATTTCAATAAATTGCGAAAAGTCTGTTTTGTCGCCTTGTACTATTACTTTCATAGGCGCAAATCTAGACACAGTAGACATGTCTGCGAGACTAACACATCAGAGAATAACAGACATTCACAAACTGGTCTCACTCCTTTTCAACAACAACAGAATCAAAGCCAGATTAGTTCTGAAAGTGTTGGGAATTATGGCGGCCATACCCTGCTTCCATTAGCCAGATTCCATATGCGGATCCTTCAATGGATGCTCTTTACTCAATGGTCATACCAGGAACTTCCAATGTCTCACACCATTATGATCACGCAAGCGTGCAAAAATCATCTCATGTGGTGGATGTCTTCCCTCAGCTCTTGTTGGGAAGACCCTTTGTTCCACCCCTCCGGTTGCTACTCTGACAACGGATGCCTCCCTGATCGGGTGGGAGCATTATCAGGGCAGGACGGTCCAGGGCACATGGCAACCAAACGAATGCCACTTGCACATAAATGTTCTGGAGATGAGAGCAGTGCTTTTAGCGTTGCAAGCCCTTCAAGACTCTCTTCCCTTGGGAACGATTGCAATCCAGACAGACAATATGTCTGTAGTGTGGTACATCAACAAACAAGGCGGAACCAGGTCATACCCCTGTGTCGAGAAGCACTCAGACTGTGGCAATGGGCGATTTCTTCTCAGCGGTTTCTGATAGCAACGCACATCCCGGAAGTCCAATCAAATTGCGGACAAGTTGAGCAGAGCAATCCTCATGCCTCACGAGTGGTCTCTGAAAGACTCTGTGGTGAGAGAAATTTTCCTCAAGTGGGGTCAGCCTTGCTGCGATCTTTTTGCTACTCCCCAAAACAGCAAGTGCAGAGAATATTTCACTCTATTCCCTTTACCAGGCCAACCCAGCAGAGACGCTCTAGTCCAAGTTTGGCCCCGGGGACTTCTGTATGCATTTCCTCCTTCCCACTAATCTCTCAAGTGATACAGAAAGCTATCGCTCAGAAGGCCTCATTGATCCTCATTGCTCCTTACTGGCCTCGACAGGTATGGTTCCCCTTTCTACATCAATTTCTTTTGAGCGACCATGGAATCTGGACCTAGTTCCAGATCTTTGATCCATCAGTCGGGTCAGCTTCATCGCTCCCTCCCCTCTCTGAACCTCACTGCTTGGTTCCTCCAGTTCCAACCTTAGCCAGGCTTCCTCAATTATCTCACTCTGTTCGAGATATTTTGATAGCTTCCCATAAATCTTCCACTAGGAAGATTTATTTGAGTAAGTGGAAACGCTTCACATATTGGGCTCAAGAAAAGGACATAGATCCTTTCACTGCTTCCATCCAATTAGTCCTTGATTTTCTAGCTGAACTCTTCCATGCAGGTTCATCTCCCTCTACTCTTAAAGTTCAATTGGCAGCTATTTCTAACTTTCATGTGGGTATTTCTGAATCTACCTTAATGTCCCACAAGCTTTGCAAAGCCTTTTTGAAAGGAGTTTTTCTTCTCAGACCTCCTATAAGAAATCCTCCTTCTCCTTGGGACCTAAATTTAGTACTTGCTTCTTTGATTCTTCCCCTTTCGAACCTGCAGTCTCCTGTTCTTTAAAATTGCTATCATGGAAGACTCTTTTTCTGGTAGCTATTACTTCAGCTAGAAGAGTTTCAGAGCTTCAAGCACTCAGCTGTCGACCTCCTTATCTATTGTTTCATAAGGACAGAGTATCCTTACGAACTAACCCGTCCTTTTTGCCTAAGGTGGTCTCGACATCAAATCTAAACCAAAGCATTGACCTCCCTGTCTTTTTTCCAGAATATTCCAATAGGTCTGAACAAAAATTACACTGCCTGGATGTTCATCGTCAATTGAGGTACTACTTGGATAGAACAAAACAATTCAGAAAATCTGATCAGCTGTTTGTCTCCTATGCGGAAAGCAGAAAGGGACTTTCAGTTTCAAAGGTATCATTATCCAGATGGCTAACATCTTTGATTTCCCTTGTATATGAAATTAGACACCAAAATTGCCTAATAAACCTAAAGCCCATTCCACCAGAGCTTTGGCTACTTCTTTAGCCTTCCAAGACAGACTGCCTATTGACACCATTTGTGCAGCGGCTACTTGGGCTACTCCTCACACTTTTATTTCTCATTATAAGTTGGATTTAGCTTCTAGGCATAGAGCTAATTTTGGTTCCACTGTTCTCAGGAGTCTGTTCCGTTAGGCCACCCGGGACAAGGTGCTAGGACGCGGTCCCATCCTGCAAGAATGAAGGCGAGATAGACAACTTAACATATAGTAGTTATGTTCTTACCATAACGTTCCATGTTAGTTGTCTTCTTCTCGCTTCTTCTTAAGGCCCCACCCTCCTTCCCGGGCCTGGACAGACCTAGAGGAGTTCTGATTGTGACCTCACTTTCTACCACCTCTTTCTTAGGCATATGCTATTGTGCATATTTCCCGGTTCAGGATGTAGGTCACCCTTCTTTCTTCCTGTTGTTAGAGGTGGACTCTGTTTTAGAGTTATTCTTTTACTTTTATAAGCTGGGGTTAGCTTACAAACGAGATCTGAGGTAACTCTCGCCTAGCATTGTGGGATATAAGGGGAGCCTCGAGCCGGTGGAACCAACTCTCGAGCTTTTAGAGTGGCCGAGTCGGAGCCGAGGTCGGCTCCGAACCCATCCAGCAAGAAGAAGGCGAGAAGAAGACAACTAACATGGAACGTTATGGTAAGAACATAACTTCTATTTATGCGAGGCGCCTGCAGTTTTAAAGATTCAGCACATTTTCTGCAGAGGCTAGGCGAAATTAGAAATGTTATAAAACCTGGTCATGTTTTTGTGACATTAGATATCAGTAGTCTTTGTACAGTCACACGTAATAATTATAGCTTGGAAAGTATTAGGTTTTATTTGGACAACTATAGTGGCTATACGACAGCTATGAGTGATTTCATTTGTTTTTTTATGCACCTGGTTTTACAGAATATATATATTTTTTTTGTTTGGAGATGAGTTTTATGTGCAGCGTAAGGGTGTCGCTATGGGCACGCCTTGCACCAATACTTATGCCAACTTAACTTTGGCTTATTGAGAAGAGAAGCACATTTTTAGTGATGCCAGTGCTTGGAAGCATTCACTCCTATTTTATGCCAGATTTGTAGATGATTTCTTTCTGATTTAGGCAGGCACCAGAGAAGAATTAGATATTTTTGTGGCTTACATTAATAGCACAACTGATTTTTTTAAATGTATTATGAATGTTTCCTCTAGCATGATTGCTTTTTGGATATCAAGTTAATTAAGGACAATGAGGGTGGGAATGGCACTTCCATTTACAGGATGTCTTGCTGGAAAAAAATCATTATTTGTCATGTCACAGTATGCACCCTAAGCGTGTTTTTAAAAACATAGCCAAAGGGCAGGCTCTTAGGCCCTCGAGATTATGTACAAATGACATGGATTTCCAGTGTGATCTAGGACTATTACATTCTAGACTGGAATTTTTAGGATATAAGCCACATGAAATAGATAACTTTTTTAAGGAGGTGTTTAATCTAAGAGATACAAGAGGGAAACCCTTCATATTCATGGAACCAGGGCAGTCTTATCGCTCGAGTGAATCTAATTCAGGTCCCTTACAGATCTCCCTGAAGTACAGTAGTGACATTGATACCATATCTGATGTGATTAATGATAACTGGAAAATTCTACTGACTGATGATAAGTTAAAAAGATATATTGGGAATAAACCATTTTTTTGTGTTCAAAAATAATTTCAACTTGAAAAGGAGGTTATGCAAAGGGACCCCTATAAGTTATAGTACCACATGTTCGAGAGTTGGAACGTTTCCATGCAGACGTTGTAAGGCCTGCCCATTTATCAGGAAGGGGAATACATTTACCCACCCTGTCACGAATAGGTTATATTTCTCCACCTATATGCTGATTGAACAACAAGCAATGTAGTTTATTTAGCTCAGTATGAACAGTGTTGTTCATTCTATGTGGGCAAAACAAATAGATCCTTGAAAAATCGAATTTTACAACATGCAAGAGATATTAGAATATGTGCTAAGCACAATTCTTTAGCACAGTAGCACAGCATATTGCTATGCATACACATACATTTTCTTTCACGGTCTTACCGATTAGTTCTACTACAATACGAGGTGGGGTGTATAGTGAATAAGACTAAGATAGTGGAATCATATTGGATGAGTTTTTGGCAGATAAACCAACTGGTCTTAATTGTGTGCTTCCCATGAAACCCATTCTGAAGGGGAGGAGACCTAACTGTTGATTGGTTATATTTTATTATTTAATCTGTGATTAGTATTTTGTGAACCTGATGAAGGGGAAACTCGAGAGCCCTTGTTCTGTCTTGGTTTTATCTTGTTTTATTGCATTAAATTGTTTTATATGGTCTTTGGAGTGGTGGTCCACATGTTTATTTTATACATAAGTTCCATAATCAGAAGGGTTCTAAAGTTATTTAATTTAAATAGAATGCTGTTGTCTTTGCTGAGGTTGCGGATTTGCTCACTTGAACACCTTTTACTAAAAGAGTGCTATAGTTAAGTGGCCTTGACCACTCACCACCTTTACTCATAGTCCTTGTGGTTTTGCAGGCTGTGCATGCAGTGGTGAGTTAAGTCATAGCTTTCAGAGGGCTAACACAATTCAAGGAAATATCTCTCCTTTTCTTTTAGTGTTGTAGATACTGTAATATTCAATTCTGCTCTAAACTTATCACCAAAGGCATGTCATTCTCTGCTTCGGTTTTACCTTGTGCCCTTCCTGATGAAGTGTGTTCAGCTATAGATTCAGAAGGGGATAATGTAGAAAAACAACAAAATAAACATTCCAGCTTGTTACCAACAGCAAAAAATATGCACTCCATGGTGGTTAGTGGAGATGTGATGCAGCCTTTAGATGCAGAAGAGGTGAATGCAAACATAAGAGCCACATTCAGGCAGTCGAATGCCAACAAATAAGTGCAGCTTCTGACTGTAACCAGCTACTTTTACATCCCTGGTCTATTAGTCTGTTTGCATGAAAATGGCATTAGTTTACTCAGTAAAGGTTTAAATTTATTCTATCTTATATTTCAGAATTTCAAGTTATTAATGACTTGAAAGATTTCTGTAGGTTAATCAATTTAAAGATACATTTTCATAACAAAAAGGTTGCAAATGACACAGATTCTTTGGACATGTTTGATTACAAATTTCAAAAAGCAACTTTCAGCCACCATACTATGCATTTATTAAAGCTTTTGAATATACTTTGTTGTATGATTTATATAAGTGTTAATTAAATGTAGGACAGTTTTGCTTACAATTTGAATATTGGTAAAAAGTTTATATTAAGTACATAAAATAAATTCTGAGCTTGTCATAAAGTTTGAATGTGGTAGGAGACAGTGGTGCATGATTATGTTTACTTGTTGTCCATGTCTACCTTTTTATCCTGCTAAGCAATTTGGTGGTGAACTAACAAAAGTGTTGTAACCTACTGGTAAAATGCATGTGTTATAGGTTAATAAGGGAACTGATTGTAGAAAGTCTGAGACCACCAAGATTCTAGACCTACCCAAAGTCCATGAATCCACTGAGTGGTCTCTGTGTCATCTGTTTATCTCTAACAAAGGCAGCCAGATGGAATTTGTATCTAGAATTTTAAATCACTCCTGCAGTTATTAAAGCTACTACTGAGTTTCTTCAACTTTTGGCTAATGTGCAGGTAGAATTATAGGTTCATAGGTAGGTACTAGGCTATCGGCCCTGGGGCCTATACAAGCCCAGCCAAAAAAGTACCCTGGCTTTTGCCACCCAAGAAAATTATTTTCCTGTGCCATTGTCGAGCAGAGCCACAGAGGTGATCCCCAGGGTGAATTTTCTATTTCCCATCCAATCATCAAGATTTTTCTTGAAGAGTGCTAATGGGGAGCTTTGTTTGATATAGCTAGGTAGTTTATTTCAGAGTATGGGAAGTCTCTGGGACAGGAATCTAGCCCTCTGTTATGTTCTGTTTATTGTGGTGACAAGGTTTAGGTCCCTAGAGCATGTAGCTCGGAGGGATTGGGATTTCTTTAAGTGGAGCATGTCCAGTAGCTCTGGGTTTGACATAGCTTTGTATGTTAGGCAGAGTTCACCTCTGAGTAGGTGATATTCGACGGAGTAAAGCTGGAGTTTTTTGAGACAGTCTGTGTAGGGCATCTGTTTGAGGCCGGTAATCCTCTTTGTGAGGTATTTTTGCATCCTTTCCAGTTGTTGTTGATGTCTCATGAGGTACATACCAAAAGGGGCGTTGTACTCTATAATGGGTCTAATGAGTGATGAGTAGAGGGGAACAATGACCTCTTTTTTTCTGGATGAGAAACCTTTTGTGATGAGGTGTGCCACGTAGAAGGATTTCCTGACTACTGTGGCGATGTGATTATTAAAGGAGAGATTACTGTCCACCTGTGTCCCAAGGTCTCTTATCACACTTTCGGTGTTAAGTATACTACCGCCTATGTTGTAGTTCATGGGTACAGAGTTTGTACCAAAGGGGATGACATATGTACCTTAGACTTTAAGTCTTTATATATAGCTGTACCCCATAATTTGGGATTAAAAGTTTGAAATTTTGGCTGGAGAGGGCTGATATATATCCAGTATGTTTTTTTTTCCACAACTGCGCTAGCTTTTACAACGGTGTGCTGTAGCTGTGGGTGCCAGGTTTGCACCTATAAATCCTGACTTATCGTGGGCTGTTTTTGAAATGCAGTATTGCTATTTGAATAAATGTTAGATGATTTGGTAGGAATATAAGGAAGAACTCACTGTATTTTATTCATTTTTTTCTGAACTGAAATGGATTTGGTTAGGGCTTTAAGTTACTTCATGACTTATGCTTCAGATTTTCATGATGTTCAGATCAGTAAGGCACTCTCTACTGATCAGCATGTCTCAGTCGTGGTTATGAAGTACTTCTTTCTTGCTCAGTTTATATATCAAGGTATGTCATCTAGGTCAAAGTTATATCCTCGTCCCTTAATGCTCTCCCTTATTAGACCTGTCATCAAACACAGTACCCCCTTTGGAATGTACCTATGTAGGTATCTTATGTAATTTGAAAGCACCCAAATATTCCTAACTAAAAACATCTTGAGTTTTATCCAGTTAAACTACCCTGACAGATTAAAATTCCTTGCTCTCTACTCTTGACCTACCACAGTACCCCCTTTGGAATGTACCTATGTAGGTATCTTATGTAATTTGAAAGCACCCAAATATTCCTAACTAAAAACATCTTGAGTTTTATCCAGTTAAACTACCCTGACAGATTAAAATTCCTTGCTCTCTACTCTTGACCTACCACAGTACCCCCTTTGGAATGTACCTATGTAGGTATCTTATGTAATTTGAAAGCACCCAAATATTCCTAACTAAAAACATCTTGAGTTTTATCCAGTTAAACTACCCTGACAGATTAAAATTCCTTGCTCTCTACTCTTGACCTACCACAGTACCCCCTTTGGAATGTACCTATGTAGGTATCTTATGTAATTTGAAAGCACCCAAATATTCCTAACTAAAAACATCTTGAGTTTTATCCAGTTAAACTACCCTGACAGATTTAAATTCCTTGCTCTCTACTCTTGACCTATCACCCAGTAAAAGGCCCTTTGTTTTTTTTTTGTTTGTTAACTTTTCCACCTTCACATAACAGTCTTAACAAGCACTCAGTCCAAAGAGCTAAACCTTTGCTGTAAGGTTAATAATACTTGCTTG